>NC_090401.1:34087059-34348717 GCF_036365525.1 Heterodontus francisci
CCGACCTGAAGACAGAGCAGACAGTGGTTCACCAGTTTGTGGTGGTGCAGAGGTACCGGAGAGAAATATTAAGAATGGCCCATGAGATTACAATGGCTGTACATGTCTGTATACGAAAAACCAAAGCTTGCATAAGACAGCAGTTTGACTGGCCAAAACTCCACAAAGATGTGGTGGAGTACTGTAGGAGTTGTCATATGTGCCGGGTTGAGGAGAAACCCCAACCTTCAGTGAAATCTGCACCTCTAAGTCCTGTATCAGCTTTTGGGAAACCCTCCTGCAGAGGGGTGGTGAATTGTAAGGACCCCTGCTGAGAACAAAAGGGGACAGACAGGCACAGGTCTGGGAAAGAGTTAAAGAGGAAGGGGACAAAGGGGACAGGTTATAGGCGGTCTGGAGGATTCCCAAATGTAAACCTCTACTGTCTGGTCAGTCAACGCCAAAATGGTGGAAAATTTAGACCCCTCATCCTTCTATCTAAATGCAGACACCAGACGCACCCCACCAGGGTTGCTAACAGCATTTTCAGAAACCTTCAGGGATGCAGAAACAGTTAGGGTGATGTCTCACCTATTCAAAGTGTCGCAGGGAAGTTAAGTAGAATCTGGATAAATACCTGCAAGCAGATTGTCCCCAAGGACAAAGGGAAGATTAGCAAAGAATCCTCCCCCACAGTCGGGAGCAAAGGGAACCAACAATGCTCTGAAGTGAACAGCACTTGCATGACTCACCAGAGTACTGAAAGTGAGGTCAGAGTGGATCCACCCACTGCTGACTCCCATGATCAGATCTCCAAACCAGGGCTAATTAAATCTAACCAGACCCCAACAGGAACAAAGGCACCTGAGACAATCATGGAGATGTGCAAACGCCAAACCTAATCAATTATTTTAAAGAAACTTTGAACCCCTTGGGCAATGCATAACTATCTCAGACCCACCAAAGGAAAAGGCAGTTTAAAGCAGCACTGCTACAAGGAAAAGACAGGCTGTAACGATTTTAAGATTTCTGAATGAATGAGAGAAATACATGTGTTTTCCTGTACATTCTCCTAATTTATTACGAAATGCTCCCCCAATGTCGCATGTTATTTGGTGAGGGTGGAGGTATGATGGAAATCACATCTGCCAAATGGAAACCTGTTAATTTTGTTATATAGGACACTACTTGAACTTTTCTTTTACTGGACATTGCACAGAACTTAAAAAAACAAAACACAACTGAGCGGCTGAAAACATGGTTGCACATTTGCATTCTGAGAGACAATGGAAGTGCTCACTGATTCGATTAACAAGATTGGTCTGGGCAACAGTGATGATCCACATCTTGTCTAAGAGCCTGCATTCTACTGCGCAACCCCCCACCCACTTAGTGTCTGGGAGACTGAAGTCCAGCAACCCTCTAAGAAGTTGCTATTTCAAACAGATGGTCACATGACCGACCTGCCTGCCTGCCAAACTGGGGGACTGTTTGAATTGTGCTACACAGACTGCACTTAGAAGACAAAAGAGAAGGAAGGTTTCTCCCTGTCTCCCTCTCTCTCCAGCTAAGTCCCAGGGACCCATGGCAGCAGCTTGAGCCTCAAGACAGAGCACCTCTTCAGCCTTCTGGTACCAGAGAAGCAAGTTGGAAATTGTGCACTGGGCCCCAGCGTGAACTCCAAGACTTCAGCTTTTATCAAGGACATTTCCACCCAGTAACTGAATTCCCTTTTATTACGAACTCTACCTCAATCCCCCGCCCCCAATTCTTTCCTGCCGTGTGTGTCTCTAGTATGCATACTAGCGTGGTTGTGTTGCGTATTTTAGTAATTTTAACCGAGTTAGTGATGAGGCTAATAAACTTACATGTTTCTTGTTTAAACCTAAGAAAACCTGTCTGCTTCATTTGCAATTACAATTAGAGTGCAGTGAGCGAAGGGCTCACTGAAGGGTAAGCTAAAATCACTGTTTTAAAAGATAAACCCTGTTACGGGCAAACGGGGAGCCTGAGACCCCTTCCTTTGCCGGCTGTAACATGCCAGTTTAAAAAACATGGTGTTAGAAGCATGACCTGCCCACAGAACAGTCCATACCCCCAGATTGAGTTAATCACCAGTGGGAGTTTCCGTTAATTGCATCATTTGCAGGCCTTCCAGGAGGCTTTAAAAATTAAGCTGGTTCTTTTGTACAAAGTGACATGAATAGACACAATTTAAAAGCTTTTAGAGAGCCATTACAGCTCAGAAGGAGGTCATTTGGACCATCGAGTCCATGCCGGCTCTCTGAAGAACAATCCAGTCAGTCCCATTCTCCACTCTATCCCCATACCCCAACAGGTTTATTTCCCTCAAGTTTCCAATTTCCGTTTGAAATCAGTAATAGTCTCCGCTTCCACCACTCTCGTAGGTAGCTCGTTCCAGGTCATTAGTACCAGCTGCTTTCAAAAAAGTCCTTAAACCCAAAACCCCCCTCCCCCAACCTCAGCTCTTGCCCAATACCTTAAATCTGCGTCCCCTAGTTCTTGCACCATCAGCTAATGAGAACCGCTTTCCTTTGTCTACCTTATCTAAACCTGTCATTATCTTGTACACCTTTATCAAATCTTACTCCAAGGAGAATAGCCCCAGCTTCTCAACCTAAAAGTTATAGCTAAAATCCTTCATCCCAGGAACCATTCTGGTAAATATCCTCTGCACAGCTGTATTTTGTCCCCCTCTGAACGAGCTCTCCATCTTTTTCTTAACCTTTTGCACACACCCCTTTAAATTTCTTTTCCAATTCCTTCTTAAAAGCTATTATGCATTCTGCTTTCACCATTTTGTTTCCTGGAAAACATTCCATGCCTTAACCAACCTTGGGTTCACTTTTAACCAGTTTAGCTGAAATCACCCCTTAGCATCTTTACTTTCAGGGAATATGACCCAAATTAATCAGGTTTTGCTGAACCTCTCCCATTATTTTTGTGCTCCAACTATTGACTTGAGGACTAATGGAAATAGCTTTCCTTGTTTATTTTAACAGAACATTTCAAAATTTACAACACCTCTACTAGACCTGCTCTCTTGTGAAAGTCTTTTGTAATTGCAGTAGGACTTCCTTGTTTATACATAATGTACCTCATCTAATCAAGTATCCCGGGCAATTCGATTCACCCCAGGTGATATCAAGAAACAGCTGAAGGGATTGGATACAGCAAAGGCTATAGGCCCTGATAACATCCTGGCAGTAGTACTGATTGAAGACTTGTGCTCCAGAACTATCTGTGCCCCTAGCCAAGTTGTTCCAGTACAGCTACAACATTGGCATCTACCCAACAATGTGGCAATTTGGCCAGATATGTCCTGTCCACAAAATGCAGGACAAATCCAATCTAGCCAATTAGCGCCCCTACTCTCGATCATCAGCAAAGTAATGGAGGATGTCAACAGTGCTATCAAGTGGCACTTACCCAGCAACAACCTACTAACTGATGCTCAGTTTGGGTTCTGCCAGGGCCACTCAGCTCTAGACCTCGTTATAGCCTTGGTCTAAAGATGGACAAAAGAGCTGAATTCAAGAGGTAAGAATGACTGCCCTTGACATGAAGCAGCCTTAGCAAAATTAAAGCTAATCGGAATCGGGGAAAACTCTCCACTGATTGAAGTCATACCTGGCACAGAAGGTTGTGGTTATTGGAGACCAGATATCTCCGCCCCAGGACATTGCTGCAGGAGTTCCTCAGTCGTGTCCTGTGCCCAACCATCATCAACTGCTTCACCAATGACCTTTACTCCATCATAAAGTCAGAAGTGGGGATGTTCGTTGATGAGTGCAGAGTTAAGTACCATTTATGACTCCTCAGATACTGAAGCAGCCCATGCCCATATGCAGCAAGACCTGGACAGCCTTCTGGCATGGGCTGACAAGTGGCAAGTACAAAGTGTCTCACAAGAGCCAGGCAATGAGCATCTCCAAGAGAGTACCTAGACATTCAACAGCAATACCATTGCTGAATCGGCACCATCAACATCCTGGGGATACCATTGTCTAGAAACTCAACTGGACCAGCATATAAATACTGTGGCTACAAGAGCAGATCAGAGACTGAGAATTCTGCAGTGACTAACTCACCTCCTGACTCCAAAGCCTGTCCACCATCTCCAAGGCGCAAGTCCGGAGTGTGATGGAATGTTCTCCACTTTCCTGGTTGAGTACAACTCCCAACAACACTCGAAGCTTGACCCCATCCAGGCCAAAGCAGCCTGCTTGACCGGCACTCCATCTACCACTGGCGCACAGTGGCAGCAATGTGTAGTATCTACAAGATACACTGCAGCAACTCACTAAATTTCTTCAACACACCTTCCAAACCCGTGACCTCTATCACCTAGAAAATAAAGGGCAGCAGACACGTGGGAACACCACCACTTGCAAGTTCCCTTCTGAGCCACACACCATCCTGTCTTGGAACTATATTGCTATTCCTTCACTATCATTGAGTCAAAACCCTGGAACTCCCTTCCTAACAGCACTGTGGGTGAACCTACACGAGATGGACTGCAGCAGTTCAAGGCGGTGGCTCACTACCACTTTCCTGACTGCAATTAGGGATGGGCAACAAATGCTGGCCTTGCTAGTGACACACCCATTCCATGAAAGAATACAAATAAAACTAGGCTTTTTGATCATTTTTAACGCCTTGTAGCCAGCTGTTAATTGCTCATATATGACTGGCCCTTAAATCCCTTTGTTTATCCCCAGCATTTCCCATCTAGAATGTACCTGAATCTGCCATTCTTGCATCCAAGGTGTCCTGTCCAACACTTTGTTGCAGTAAATTGCTTTTGTCATTTTTCTCTTCCTTGGAGAATTTCTGTTATGACTGTGTGAGGAAGGGGTCTCAGGCACCCCTCTTGGCCCTTTCCTGGTTTGGCCATAACAGGGTTTATCTTTTTAAAAACTCTTTTTTAGCTTAACACCTCAGTGAGTCCTTGCTCACTGCTCTCTAATTGTAATTGTAAATGA
This sequence comes from Heterodontus francisci, assembly GCF_036365525.1. NCBI lineage: Eukaryota > Metazoa > Chordata > Chondrichthyes > Heterodontiformes > Heterodontidae > Heterodontus > Heterodontus francisci. Next base: position 34,092,045 of record NC_090401.1, read on the forward strand.
AGCAGCTAGACAGATAATCTCAAGTTTAAACAAGAAAGATTACTCTAACTCAAAGTACTAAACTACATGACTGCACCACGCTAGCATGCGTACGAGATAAACACACACACAAATTGATTCGGGGGAGAAAGAGTTAAAAAGGGGAGGTTTAAGTAGGGTTGGCAATAAATAGAATTCAGTTGCTGTCTTTTGGTTTAGATAGAAGTTCCTTGGTTGGAGTTGAGGCCTTGCAGTTCTTGCTGGGGCTCAGTGCACACTTTCAAACTTGCTTCTCTGATACCAGAAGGCCGAAGAGGTCCTCTGTCTTAAGGTTTAAGCTGCTTCTGTGGGTCCCTGGGACTTTGCTTGAGAGCGAGACAGAGAGAGAGAGAGCTTGCTTCTCTTTGGTCTTCAAATTGCAGTCTGCCTAAACCTTTCTGTGAGGCATAATTCAAACAGTTCCCAGTCTGGCCTGCACAAGTTATGTGACCAGCTCTTTGTTTGAAACAGCGTCGTCTGCGAGGGTTGTTGATTCTCAAAGTTCTCCAGTCATACTCGGGGTGTGGAGCTCTGACTCTTAGACAAAGAAGCTTGATTATTATGATTGCCCAGACCAATCTTGTTAATTGAATCAGTGAGTACTCTTATTGACACACTCGCATTCTGAGAGACAGTTGACTAATGTGCAGCCTTGTTTCAGCTGTCCATATCTGGTCTTTTTTAACAAGTTCTGTGCAATGTCCAGCAAAAGGATTCAAGTCGTGTTCCATCTGGCGAAATTAATATGTTGCCCTTTGGCAGGTGTCACACTAACATCAAATGCCTCAGCTTTGCGTATCAGTCTCTTGATTGAACACTCAACATTTGCTTTACATCCATGTGTGCAGTATACATTAATCTACCAGAACAGGAAGATAAAGGATGATCAATTACATGTGACCTACCATTCACAAAACCATGCTGACTCTACCTAATCTACTTATGTTTTTCCAACTGCTCATTTATCATGTCTCTGATTATGAATTATTAAATACCCTCAAGTTGCCTAGCAAGCGCTCAGTTGTGTCAAACTATCAGCAGTTCAAAAAGGCCCATTGTCACCTCTCGGCAGCTAGGGATGGGTAATAAATGATGGCCTTGCCAGCAATGCATATATCCCGTGGATCAATTATATAATAGAAAATCAGGACCCGCAATGCATCGGGTGTGATAGTGTTAGGCCCCAACCATATGAACTGGATACTTGCTCCATTATTTATTGTCATGAAGTCAAGATACAGGTAGCACATTACAAATCTCACCATAATACAATTTAGCTTTAGTCACTCATTGTACAAATACTTGACACTAGCCTGATTACCTGTCTAAATAATGCTTTCTTTTTGTCAGCCCAATCAGTAAATCAGGCCAGGACTCTTCTAGGCCGGGCTGCCACCCTTCTTAAGGGGAGCTGGTCTAAACTTTACCTGCGCTATGTTAGCAAATCTTGACAATTGATCCCCACTAGAAACTTTGTTCATCTGACTCCCCCCCCCCCCCTGCCCTGTGGTTGAAAGAAAATTTTTGTTAACAAAATGGTTCAAAATTCTGAAACTCCGTCACTATCTGAGTTTGCTACACTGCAAAACTCCACTCCTCTCCAGGGCTGATGTGTTTGCATTATTTCATCTTCAATTTGCAGTTTAGACTGCAGTTATACGCACCAGTTGATCTGAGACTGATTGAGTTTCAGTTATCATGCAAAATTGAGGTATGTTGCTGCTCTTATTTCTTGGATGTTTCAAGTGATTTTAAAAACTCACTTTGGGACCTCCAGTCAAGTGCACCCTATGAATGTTAGCATGTTGATGTGCACACATCTCTATACAAATTATACTTAAAAAAAAAACAGTGACTGAGAGGTTTGAGCAAGCAACTTTTAATATACATAAGAGGCTGTAAGTTGAAAATAGACACCATTTTCAATGCTTGTTTCTTGAGTTCCAATATTGGGTAATTGCCTAATGTTCTGTTGTACACGTGAACCAGAGTGTTGCCACCTACAAATTTGAAAATTACTTGAAATCCCCAATTTCTGAGGCTGCCCAGTATATTAATACACTATGGATTCATAGTGCTGATATAATTCTAAATTTATTGGGATGGCTTGTAATAAAATTGATTCATATTTCATCTAGCATTAAGTAATTAAAATGTATCTGAAATTGCACATTCATTTTGTTACGTACTTTGAACTGCTGGTTTGTCCATATGAAACTGAAAGTACATGATAAACTTATTTTGTACCTTCCTCAACAAGTGGATGCTTTAAATTGTTTATTATATTTAGCAATTCATTCATTAAACATGGGTTATTCGAGGAAAAGATTGGTGTTGTACTAGGAATGTTCAATGTGGAGTAAAGTGATAAGTACGACATCTAGAATCATCTTGTAATGAAATGGGGTGGGATCAGCTTATCGTGCACATCAGAACTAACAGAACACATTCAAGAAACGGGATCTGCCTGGTCCATACTGCTACTTTTCTTCTAGATGTCACATGCATGTGAAAATTTATATAATAAAACCTGAACAAAGATCATCTTCAATAGTTGTGCTCATTGAAAATTAAATCTTAATTCAGTAGCCATCAATTCAAAGTTTAAAAAAAAAAGTAAATCCTTTTTAAATGTGGCTACTTTCAGTTCAAAAAAGCAATGAACTATACTCCATTCAGGTAAAAATGTCAGCCACATTTTCAGTTTCCAAATGCAGGTTGCTTGGGCCTTGCCACTATTCAGGGTTTATAGCAGAAACGTGAAGATATATACTGAATCGTTTAAAACTATTGCAGATGAGAGTTTTTAATAGCATAAAAATATAGTAAGTGTAGTGATTCTGAGCAGTTGTGTTGTAAACTGATCTCCTGCTCTGCCTTTATTTATTTATTTCACATTATCAACTGAAGCAAATGGGCTTAATCAGAGCTCTACAGAAAAAACAAATATTGAAGTTTTTTGTATTGGAGTGTCAGTCATGGCTCAGTTGGTAGCACTTTCTTCTGAGTGACAAAGTAATGGTTCGAGTCCCAGTCAGGACTTGAACACAAAAATCAAAGCTGAAAACCTCAGTGCTGCACTGTAGGAGGAGCCGTCTTTTGGATGAGACATTAAACCGAGGCCCTGTCAGCCCCTTCAGGTGGACTTAAAAGATCCCACGGTACTATTTTGAAGAGCCAGGGGTGTTATCCCCGGTGTCCTGCTAATATTTATCCCTCACCAACATCACAAACAGATTATCTGGTCATTATCTCATTGTTATTTATAGGAACTTGCTGTGCACAATTTGGTTGCCAAGTTTTCTACATTACAACAGTGACTATGCTTCAAAAACATTTCGTTGGCTGTAAAGCACTGTAAAGATAGTGAAAAGTGCTATATAAATGCAAGTTGCTTTTTAAACAAAAGACACAGTGGGGGATGTCTTCTGTTAATACTTGCAATGTAGTTCCATGAGCTTTGGCAGCCCTTCAACAAAGTGGCCATTCTTAATGGGAAAATTTAGATTCTGAGCATTGACTGGGCGTTTGACTGTAGTAAGCATCTTAACTAAGTCTGAACTTGTTCTCGCCCAGTGTTCATAGGAATTTTTTTAAAGCAGGCTGTCACTGGATAGTAATTAGGAATAGAAACTCTAGCTGGTTTCCCTTCTCCTCCCCTTCCTCTTCTGGCACAGCTACAGTCACCTTCAAGAACCAAAATTCAGTTATACTTCATAACCTGTGTTTTATCACGTGATTTGTTGTTGCATGCTTTTATCCATTCCTTCTACCTTCCCGACCCCTTGCCCAATAACAATACCCATGCTCTTTGCTAGAGAGCCTGCTGGTTTAAGTATATTTTGCAATCTCTGGCTACTGTTTGGACTCGCTAGTATTAGGCACATACATCTTGATAGGATAGGTAATAAAAAGTAAATACTGTAACAAATTGCAAATCCTACTACAGGTTTTCTAGAGTATGACAAAGGGATACCTGACAGTAATCTCTGCACAGTTCACAGGACAACTTTTCAATAAACTGCAGAAGAAATAAAAGGGGACATCTATATAAGTTTAAAAGAAATTAAACCCAAGTTGAATTTTGCAGAGATTCTTGTGGCGTTAACTTCTCACCTGTTACAACAGCAACTTGTATTTATTTAGCGCCTTTATTCTAAATACATTCCAAGTCACTTCATAGCGTTATGAAACAAAATATGACATTGAGCCAGGTAACCAAAAGCTTTATCAAAGAGGTAGATTTTAAGGAGTGTCCTAAATGATGAGAACGAGATAGAGTGGCGTAGAGAACGAGAGAGTGAATTCTCGAGCCTAGAGCCAAGACAGCTGAAAGTGATGCCCTTAATGGTGGAGATTAAAATCGAGGATGCTCGAGGTCAAAATTAGAGTACAGCTATCTTGGTGGAGGAGATTAGAGATGGGGAGGGGCAGGCCATGGAGGGATTTGAAAAAAGGATGAGATTTTAAAGTCGAGGCATTGCTTATCCAGGTGCCAATGTAGGTCAGCGAGCACAGGGGTAATGGGTGAACAGGACTTGCTGCAAGTTAGGATACAGTCAATAAAACTTTGGATGATGTCAAGCATTGTGGGTGTACAAACGCCGACCATACTGCAGCAATTCAAGAACGCAGCTCACCACCACCTTTTCGAGGGAAATTGGGGATGGGCAATAAATGGCCACGTCCCCTTAAAGAATATAAAAAAAAAAGTTTATGTAGGGTAGAATATGGGAGGCTGTTCAGGAGAGCATTGGAATAGTCAAGTCCAGAGGAAACAGGCATAGATAAGGATTTCAGCAGCAGCTGAGCTGAGGCAGCGACAGAATCTAGCGACGTTACAGAGGTAGAAATAGTCTTGGTGATGGCTTAGATATGTGGTCAGAAATTCATCTCTGGGTCAAATATGACACCAAGGTTATGAAGAGACTGGGTCAACCTCAAACAATTTGCCAGGGAGAGAGATGGAGTCAGTGGGTGGAAAACATAGTTTGTGGCAGGGAGTGAAGACAGTGGCTTCAGTAGGAGGAAATTACTGCTCATCTGGCACTGGATGTTGGACAAGCAGTCTGATCATTTAGAGACAGTGGCAGAGTTGAAAGAGGTGGAGGTGTAGTAAAGCTGGGTGTCATCAGCGTGGATGTGGAAACTGAAGCCATGTTTTCAGATGAAGTTGCTGAGGGGTAGAATGCAGATAAGAAATAGGGGACCAAGGTTAGAACCTTGGGGAAACCCAGAGGTATTGTTGCGGGAGCTGGAAGAGAAGCTATTGCATGTGATTCTTTGACAACAATTAGATGAGAATGGAACCAGCAAGTGCAGTCCCGCCCAGCTGGACACTGGTGGAGAGGCGTTGGAAGAGGATTGTGGGATGATATGGTCAACCTTGTCAAAGGCTGCGGATAAGCCGAGAAGGATGAGTAGGGGTATTTTACCTTTGGCACAATCACGTAGGATGTCATTAGTGACTTTAAGAACCTTTTTGGTCTCTGGCAGAGGCGGAAAGCTGATTTGAGGGATGCAGACATGGGAAAGATGGGCAAGGATTTGGGAGGTGAGAACACGTTCAAGTGCTTTGGAAATGCAGGCTATCTTTGTGCATCAGGATTTACTGGAACAGTAGGACAGCTTTACTCAAATAGGACACAAATTATCAGGGTGTAGCACCACTAGCTTTAAAAAAAAAAATCTAATACACATGAACACCCCTTCCAAGTAACCATTGTATGTAGTCATACCTATTAAACATCGCTAATTAGGCTATTAATTGTTGGTTTCACAAGATAGACAATGACCACCTCCAGGCGCGTATCCATTGTCTCTCGAGATAAGGAGGCCCAAAAGAAGAACAATGATTAGGAATGCTAACCATCTCGAAGACTCGAAAACCTCTCTCGTGCTAACACCACCACCCGTCCCTGGCAACCCCACAACTTCAACAGAATATCCAACTGTTTTTCTGAATGTCTGTCTGTGTCGACCTGCTCGGAAGCCTATTCCATGTAGTGGAGAATTTCCTGACAGACCTAAATTTCTTTTATTACTTTGTACCAGTGTCACCTTATTCTAGTGTCATAAGGTAATTCTAATATACCGTTGACTATCTTTTTATAGGCCTCTAAAACACCACACCCTCTTACCATTCATTTTAAGACTCAACTTCTGTCTTTTTTCACAAATCTGTACTCTACTGCTAGAGGATATCTTTGTCTCTTGGGTCTAAGTCTTTTTTTTTATTGGTTCATTGGATGTGGGCATCGTTGGCTAGGCCAGCATTTATTGCCCATCCCTAATTGCCCTTGAGAAGGTCTGCACACCGTATTCAAGGTAGTCTGATTGCAACACTGAAATTTAGACATGGCACACTCTTAGCCAACTGTTTCGGCTGTATCGTCCTGCATTCTGTTTACTTTTAGTTGCTCCTCTGCTAGGGTATGTTGAGTCCATTAAAATGTCTCTTTTTGATTTCGTCGTTTAACAGGATTATACATGAGTGTATATTCGCTTCAGGACAGATGACAATTTATACAATCTCTGCTGCCTGCAGTCCAAAGCAAAGCCCCGTAAAGAACTTGTTTGGGAGCTGGTGTTTGTTGATTACTGTGTTCTTCTTAGCCACATAGAGGAGGACTCCAAGTCGTCATGGCCCATTTCTAGAATGTTTGTAATAAATTTGGCCCCACTACCAGATAACAGAAGTTTATATGTACTGTCCTGCCACTGGAAAACCTTGTGTGCTATCCAATATTGCCATTCAAGGGCATGCCTCTGAAATGGATAGTTTTGCCTATATAGAAAGCACAATGTCATGTAATATGCTGCTAGATGATGTGAGCCACAAATTGTTTAAAGCCTGCTTTTGTAAGGCTCCATGTTAGGTTATGGAATATAAGGGACATTAAAATAGCATCACAGTGGGTGTACCTACACTACATGGACTGTAGAGGTTCAAGAAGGCAGCTCGCCACCACCTTCTCGAGGGCAATTAGGGATGGGCAATAAATGCTGGCCTTACCAGCAACAACCATGTCCCAAGAACGAACAAAAGGAAAAAAGCTTAAGGACTGCAAGGCAATAGTTTATAACACCCTTAGAGTCCGCGTGTGTACGATAGCTGGACCTCTTATACTTGATACATCACAAAACTCAATCATAGAACTCTAGGTTGCCTCAGAAAGATCATGAAAATTCAATGATGGCCCAAGAGCAGGGAGGTTATGTTAGAACTGTATAAAACACTAATTGGGCCACAGGTGGAGTACTGCATACTGTTCTGGTCACTGCATTGTAGGAAGGATATGATTGCACCAGAGAGGGTACACTGGAGATTTACAAGGATGTTGCCATGATTGGAGAATTTTAGCTATGAGGGAAGATTGGATAGCCTGGGGGTTGTTTCCTTTGGAACAGAGGAGGCTGATGGAAGATTTTATTGAGGTTTATAGATTGAGGGGCCGAGATAGAGTGGATAGGAACTACTTATCTTTAGAGAGGTTAGTAACCATGGGGAATAGATTTAAAGTAATTAGATGAGAGTTGAGAAATTGTTTTCACCCCAAGGGTGTTTGGGGTCTGGAACTTGGTGCCTGAAAGCGAGGTAGAGGCAGAAATCCTCATCAAATTTAAAAAAAATACTTGGATCTGCGCTTGAAGTTGCATAACTTACAGAGCTATAGACTTGAGTTGGAAAGTGAGATTAGGTGGGATAACTTGTCTTCGGCCAGCAGAGACACGATAGGCTGAATAGCTTTTTCCTGTGCTGGAAGTTTTCTATGTTTGTGTTTGAGACTGAGACACTGAAGTCCTAGAAAGGGCAAATATGCCAGGCAGAGATGAAATAATAGTCAAGGTGCAGCTGAGGTAGGCTGTTTACTCAGTCTGAATGCCTGATACCAGACTACCCAAGAAGGTATTCAGTGGTGGGCTGAAGCTAAATAAACGCTCTCACTGTGGTCATTTCAAAAGATATATAAAGAGTCCCTAAAGATCAATCTTAAAAAAAAAAAGTGGCATCTCTCAACTGACACATGGAAGCATGATGCTGATGACAGGAAAAAGTGACAAAAGGTAGTTCACGCTGGCATGACAAAACTTGAAGCTAGTTGTATTTAACTACCTGAAGAAAAGAAAGCTCAAACGATATCAAGGAATTATCAATCCTCAGGCCAATCTCCCATCTGATGTTCTGTGTGTGGGGAAATGTTACTGATAATTGAATTTACAGTCATATGAGAACCCACAGCCTACGTGAAATTGGAGATGAACCATAGACTCATTCTAACTACAAAAGCAAAATACTGAGGATGCCAGACATCTGAAATAAAAACAGAAAATGCTGAAAATACTCAGCAGGTCAGGCAGCATCTGTGGAGAGAGTGTTAACATTTCAAGTGGATAACCTATCAGAACTGGGAAAAGTTAACAATGTAATGGGTTTTAAGCAAGTGAAAGGGAGGAGGGTGGGAAAAAGAACAAAAGGGAAGGTCTGACATTGTTGGTGCAAGGCCAAAGGGGTGGTAATGGAACAAGTAAAGAAACGAAAGATGTGTCCAGAGGAGTTGAGTGGCAGAATAATGAACAACTGCTGTCTGAAAGCAAAACCAAGAAAAAAATGAAAGGAAAACCAAAACCTGCAAAGAAAAAGGAAACAAAATGGGGCAGAGGCTGCGATCTGAAATTGTTGAACTCAGCATTGAGTCTGGAAAGCTGTAAAGTGCCTAATCAAAAGATGAGTTGCTGTTCCTCAATTTTTCTCGTTTTTGCTTTTGGATGGTAGCTGGTTATCATTCTGCCTTTCACACCTTCTCTACGCACGTCTTTTGTTTCTTTACTTGCCCCATTACCACTCCTTTTGACCTTACACCACCAACTTTTTTTTTGTCATTTAATCTCTCCTGTCTTCCACCCTATCACAGGCCTTTCCTTTTCTTTTTCCCACCCTCCCCCTTTCACTTGCTTGAAACCTATTACATTCCCAACCTTTCCCAGTTCTGATGAAAAGTCATGAATGTGGAACATCAACTCTTTTTTTTTTCTCTTTTTCCACAGATGCTGCCAGACCTGCTGAATATTTCCAGCATTTTCTGTTTTTGTCATTGTCAATGATGACCGTTATAGTCATAGTGATGGACAAACTATCATCACCATGTCACTTTTTTTTTTCTTGTGTGTAGTACTGTGCTCTTGCAATTATTAGTTTTCTTGTTATTCTGGCACTTAAATATTTTGTTAAATTCAACTTATAATTTTCATGGCCCGCTGCATTCCATTTCAGCTGCTTCTTTGACTAATTTGGCCAATTTGTACCAAGTTCAAAAATTTGACCTTGTTCTCTTAAAAACAAAGATGGTTCTTTTCTATATACATACATACATATATATGTGTGTGTGTATCTGTGTATAAATGAATTTGAAAACCAAATTGCCACCAAATATAAATGTCACTTAATATTTTCTGTTGTGACAACTGTACTGTCTTCACTAGTGCTGTATACTGTAGTTTGAGTGCAGCAAATTGACTTGATTTGCCATTCTTCTCCAGGCCCAACTCTTATTTGATGTGACAGTGTAGCCGCTAGTACACTATGCTCTACCAATAAGCTGCACCACATCATGTCGTCTTTTTTTTTAAAAAAACTTTTGTATGAAAACTGGCAAATAAACCATTTTATGATGTGGCATCAATGAAAGTTGGTTTGATACCATAAAAGTGATTAAACTGACAATACTGGGGTTCTGGCATAGCTTCATGAAATACTTAAATCAGAGAAAATAAATTTTCTGGAGCAATAGTTTGGGGCTGGGGTAGTGTAGGGCAGGAGAAGGTTAGAGATGAGGAGGGGTGAGGCCATGAAGAGTTTGAAACACAAGGATAAGAATTTTATATTGAAGGTATTGGGGGACCAGGAGACAACGTACGTCAGTAAGGACAAGGGTGAGATGGAGTAAGCAGGCTTTGTAATGGAAAGGACATGGGGACAAAAGCTCAGCTTGGTGTCACCAAGGCTGTGTGTTGTCTGGCTGAACCTGAGACAGTGGCCAACAGGAGGATGGAATCAGTGGAAAGTGTACAGTGTGTGGGGCAGGGACCTTTTATGATGGATTCAGTTTCCCAGTGTTTAAAATTGTGGCTCATTTAACAATCACCTCTGTCTCTCGTGCTGTTTCCCTTTCAGAATCATAGAATGGTACAACACGGAAGGAGGCTGTTCAGCCTATTGTACCTGTACCAGGTTTTTGATGGCGCTTTCTCTGCAGAGCCTTTGGGGTTTTGCCTTATATCCCCTACTTACCCCTCCTTTCTCCAGATGTATGAGGAGCTGCATTTCTACTTCCCCACATTTAGAACATTTGGCAGCGTATTTTATTGAATATAGTTATTTGGGCAAATGTGGTGCAATAGTTGTTTGCAAGTGCTCACAATGAAAATTTGCAAAATTTTAACTGGTGTGCAGAATGCTTAATTATATACATTCAGGACCAGACTCTGAATAACTTGTAATTCCATCGTTTTGGCTCGTTTATAGGTTTTCACTGCCAGATGTTCTCCTTTCAAGGGTGTAGGCGGGAATGTGGAGTTGAGGTTGCAATCAAATCAGCCATGATTTTATTGAATGGTGGAGCAGGCTCGAGGGGCCGAGTGGCCTACTCCTGCTCCTAATTCGTATGAACTTTCCGTCTTTTTCTGCTATGCATTTTCATTGAACTGATAGACATTTTATGCAGAGATTACCCAATTTATCTAGTGTTATGACAAATTGACTCTACATAATTGCGTTGAAAATTATATTTGCTGTTTCTTAATATCATGCAGCAATTATATGTGAATACAGTTTGTGGGTGTTTTTCAGAGGAATGAGTGATGTTTGGGTTACTTATTCAGGGTGACCCTTGTGTAACTTCTGACAGCTGGTTACAGAGCAGAAAGGGTAGAAGGATGAAGTAGATTTGTTCTCTTTAAAGGAAGAAAAAAAAAATGTTGAGTCCTGAAGTTTGGTTTATTAACAAAACAAAGTTTGGAATTTAAGTCATCCTGAACCACACCTAAGGTGTGAATGCACTGTGATCCTATTCGAAGCCAACACCCGATAGTCGGAACTTGTCTGATTGTCTGGAAGGTGACTTCAGTGCTTTCTTCTGTATAATGATAGTTCTGTGGTTTCCTGCTGCACCAGTGGAAACCTGTTTTCTGTTGAGATTACACATGATACCCAGCCCTAGGATACAGTTACACAAAGTGCAGCATTGATTTCTTTGTTGTACTTGGTGACCGTTTAAACAATATTGTACACAAGAAATAATGCTTTAAACCAAGTACAAGTACTCATTGTATTAGTGTGTCTTAATAACCACTGTTCCTGATGTACTATATATCACCAATGATAGTGAAAAATAAGAACTGAATCATAGTTTCTGAGAACTTCATTTAAAATGGTGACTAGGGGACAAATTGGGCTGTATAAAGTGAATGCTGCATGACACTACAGTTCTTCAATTTCGATATTATTGTCAAAGTCAATCTCGTCAACAGATTGTATATAGAGAATTTTCAGTTGTACTGTTTAGCATTATTCTGTTGATTTGGATATCCTCCAATTTAATTAGGCATATCCTTGTAAAACATAGATTTATTTTGCTTCATTGAACTTTACCTCCATGTGATGGATTTAAGGAAATTTTAGAATTTACTTTGGGGGAAAAAAAAATTAGCCAATGTTTGGAAAATAGATAATATATGAAGATGGGCAAAAATTCTTGCATGCTAATGACCCTCTTTTTTTTTTTAATAGGGCAATTATACTGCATAGCCAATTCCAATTCGAGTGTAGTGCGCAACAGCTCACTGAACTAAAATCGCTGTTATAAGATAAACCCTGTTGTGGCCAAACCAGGAAAGGGGCAAGAGGGGAGCCTGGCACCCCTTCCTCACCGGGTCTTAACGGAACTCTGGGGGCTCATCTGGGACTGGATCCACAAACAAACGAGAAATTGGAAGTGGGAAATCAAATTGATCCCAATCAAAAAAAAAAGATTTCAATACAGGTTTTCGTGTGGTTGTGTGGGCAACAATACTATCATGTCCTCAACTGAAGTCAGTACACTCCCAAGCCAGGGTGAAGTAACTTGGGATAAGTTTGCAAGTTCTCCCTGTGACCGCGTGGGTTTCCTCCAGGTGCTCCGGATTCCTCCCACATGCCAAAGACTTGCGGGTTGATGGGTAAATTGGCCATTGTAAAAAAAAAAAAATTGCCCCGAGTGTCGGTAGGTGGTAGGAGAATTGAGGGAAGGTGGGGATGTGAGAGGGGAAAATGGGATTAATATAGGATTAGTATAAATGGGTGGTTGATGGTCGGCAAGAACTCTGGCCAAAGAGCCTGTTTCGGTGCTGTATCTCTCTGATTCTATCTGCAAAGACATTTTTATGTTATAACGATGAAAGATAAACTGTATAGTTATGCAGAATTTATCATTCCACTTGTTTTTCCACATGCTGAAACCTAAAAATGTATTCTAATTGCCACAAGTTTTCCTTTAGTGTTTTGTTCACCAGTTTGTGACTCAAAATAAAGACTTGCACTTATATAGCACCTTTCACATTGTTCCGAAGTACTTCACAGCCAATTAAGTACTTGTGAAATGTAATCACTGTAATCTAGGAAATGCAGCAGCCACTTTACCCACACCAAGGTCCCACAACAGCAGTGAGATAATGACCAGATAATCTCTCTCAGTAATGGTAGAGGGATAAATATTAGTCAGGTCATCTGCTCGATCTTGAAATAGGGCAATGGGATTTTTTATATTTTACCTGAGATGGTAGACGGGGTCTTGGTTTAACACCTCATTTGAAAGATGGTGCCTCCAACAGTGCAGCACTCCCTCAGTGCTGCAACAAAAGCAAAATACTACGGATGCTCGAAATCTGAAATAAAAAGAAATGCTGGAAATACTCAGGTCAGACAGCATCTGTGGAGAGAAACAAAGTGAACGTTTCAGGTCGATGACCATTCTTCAGAATTACACACACTGCTTCACTGGCGTATTGGCCTGCATTTTGTCCTTGGGACTCTGGAATAAGACTTGAACCTACAATTTCTGAGGTAGAGGTAAGACTGACATTACATTGTGCAGTTGCAGAAATCTGGTTGTCTTCTCAGCTGTCAAGAAGGTATACAAAAGACTGCAAATTACAGTAGCAGAAATCAGCAAATTAAAAAGGTTTTCAACAGACATACACAACACCGTTTTGGTAGTATTCCAAACCAAACCCTCCTTGTGTTCAGTGTCAGCCATGCCTCAGTTGGTAGCCTTTTGCTTCTGAGTCACAAGTTTGTGGGTTCAAGTCCCACTCCAGAACTCGAGCGCAAAAATGAAGGTTGTCACTCCAGTTTATGAATGAAGGTGTGCTGCAATGTCTGAGGTGCTCACTTTCAGATGAGGTATAGTTTAGTTTAGAGATACAGAACTGAAACAGGCCCTTTGGCCCACCGTGTCCGTGCCGACCATCAACCACCCATTTATACAAATCCTACACTAATTCCATATTCCTACCACATCCCCACCTGTGTTAAACTGAGGCCCCGGCTTCCCTCTTGGGTGTATGTAAAAGATCCCATAGCACTATTTTGAAGACAAGCAAGTGAGTTATCCCCAGTGTCCTGGACAATATTTATCCTTCAATCAACATCACAAAAAAAAATTAGCTGGCTATTATCGCATTGCTGCTTGTGGGTGCTTGCCATGTGCAAATTGGCTGCCATATCTCCTATATTACAACAGTTCAAAAGTACTTCGTTGGCTGTAAAGCACTTTGGGATGTCCAGTGCTCATGACAGGTGCTATATAAATGCAAGTTTTTTCTAAAACGATGTGTTTTCAGCTTAAGTCACATCTTTTTGACCAATTTTTTTTGTGTTATTTAAATGTGTATAGTGGTTGTGAAATAACCCTTAATATTGGCAAAGGGTATGGCAATGCAGGAAATCTGAAACAATGACCTTGTATCAAGGTTCCCAATTTCTGTGATCAAATTCATGAGATACCGGTCTTTGTCACAACTACCCTCTGTTGTTATGCACTAAGTCAAGTAGTTGGATAGGTTAAGAGCCTGCAGTGAAGTATGAGTGCTCTTCCAACCCTTACTTAGATTTTGGAGCAGGAATACACATCAGTCTGTGTGAGGGAAAGAAAGCTCAAAATCAGGAAATTAGCAGATCAAGTTTCATGTCAGTAAATATGAGGTGGTGCATTTGGGTTTTAAAAAAAAAACTTAGAATCACTGATTATTTTTGCCACAGCGCCATGTTTGAATCTCTCGAAACAGATTGTCGCCTCTGCTGCAATGCAGGAACGGTTTCTTGGCTCACAGGTGATGGCACCTTGTCCCTTACCGAAGCCTCCCTGCCTGGTTGTACATTCCACCATCTTTGTCTTTTTCCCTACTCCTTTGGCACCTTCTCCCTTTCAGCACCTCACTTTCTTCCAACCCCCTCATCCTCTTAAAATCTTTGTTCTCTACCACCCACCCAAGCCTCATGCCAAGTTTCTCACCAAGATATCTTCATTGCTTTCCTTCCTTACCTCTGCATCATGCAACTTCTTATTCTCAATGATTCTCCGTGATTCCCATCTTCATCGCAACTGGCTGTGCCTTCTCATCTCTGAGTTCATTGCCCTGATGTCCTCCATATAAACACTCTCTTACCTACGTTTACAGCCATTTGCATCAGCCTTGTCGTCTCATGTGTCCTCTTTATTCCCATTGACTTGATCACAGACAAGGCCATCTCTGATCCCTTCCTTATATCCCTCACCACTTACGTCCCAGTTTCCTTTTCCAACCTCACTTCCCTATGCATCGGACCTTGGAAAATGCTCTATCTAAAGTTGCTGACAATGCTGCTTTCAAGTGCCCAACTGTGGCCCTCCATTGGCCAGCTATCTATCTGGTCAATCATACCCTCGCTTCCATCTTTGCTACCCTTGTCCCCAGTAAATCCCTTACTCTCTTGCATTGGTTGTTCTCCCAGTACAGTTCAATCTCCACTTCCTTAAGTGCAAGGAGACTGATAGATGGTGTACAACTGGTTTAGCCGTTCACCGCTAGTTCTGACTGAACCACATCAAGCACTATTGGGCCCTGCTCTCCTCTGCTGAAACTGCTGACCTCCCAGCTTCCCTTCCTGGCCCTTATGTTAGCTGATAATGTAAATAATTCCCTGTCTGTGTTCTGACCCCTTCTCTTTCATATCTGCCATCATCACCACTTCCTCAAAAACCCACATTTGACTGCATCTGTACAAACGCCCGCCCTATCTTCAACCTCTCTTTCCTCTCAAGTTCTTAAATGTGTTATCTCATTCATGCCATATCCCATCCAGTTGCTGTAACTCCATATTTAAAACTATCAGGTTTCTGATCCTGCCACATCCCAGAAATAGCCCTAATTGAAGCCACAAATAGCATTCTTTGTGACGGTGGTGCACTGTCCCTCCTCATCCTTCTTGATCGCTGCTGTGGCCTTTGATATAGTTAACCACACCATCCACTTACAACGCTTCTCCTCTGTTGTATCCAGTTGACTGGAGTTGCCCTTGCCTGGGTCTACTCTGACCTATCCAGTTGTACCCAGGGAATTTATTGTACTGGTTTCTCGCCCTCCACCATACTTTTTGTTCCACAAAGACTTATCTTTGGCCCTCTCCTATTTCTTGTGTCATGTTGCTCTTTGGTGACATCTTCCAGTGAGATGACAATTAAGCATGAAGATGTCCAAAGCCATTGTGTTTGGTCCCTGCCAAAATCTGTTCCCTCACCATCAATTCCACTCTGCTCTGGCCACTGTCTCAGGCTGAATGAGACTGTTTGTAATCTTGGCATCCTATTTTAACCCTGAACTGAGCTTTTTTTTTATTCGTCCATGGGATCTGGGTGTCGCTGGCTTGGACAGCAGTTATTGCTCATCCCTAATTGCCCTTGAGAAGATGGTGGTGAGCTGCCGCCTTGAACCACTGCAGTCTGTTGGGTAGGTGCACCCACAGTGCTGTTAGGAAGGGGGTTCCAGGATACTGACCCAGCAACAGTGAAGGAATGGCGATATAGTTCCAAGTCAGGATGGTGTGTGGCTTGGAGGGGAACTGGCAGGTGGCGGTCCCATGCACGTGCTGCCCTCGTCCTTCTAGGTGGTAGAGGTTGTGGGTTTGGAAGGTGCTGTCTAAGGAGGCTTGGTGTATTGCTGCAGTGCATCTTGTAGATGGTACACACTGCTGCCACTGTGCGCAGTGGTGGTGGGAGTGAATGGCACCCCATCCACCAACAATCAAGCTGCTGCTATGTCCTGGATGGTGTCGAGCTTCCTGAGTGTTGTTAGAGCTGCACCCATTCAGGCAAGTGATGAGTATTCCATCACACTCCTGACTTGTGCCTTGTAGATGGTGGACAGACTTTTGGGAATCAGGAGGTGAGTTACTCGCCGCAGGATTCCAAGCCTTTGGCCTGCTCTTGTAGCACAGTATTTATGTGGCTACTCCAGTTCAGTTTCTAGTCAATGGTAACTCCCAGGATGTTAGTGGGAGATTCAGCGATCGAAATGCCATTGAATGTCAAGGGGAGATGGTTAGATTCTCTCTCGTTCGAGATAGTCATTGCCTGGCACTTGTGCGATGCAAATGTTACTTGCTACTTAACAGCCAAACCTGGATATTGTCCAGTCTTGCTGCATTTCTACACGGACACTCCTGAGGAGTCGTGAATGGTGCTGAACGTCGTGCAATCTTCAGCGAACATCCTTATGTTTGAAGGAAGGTCATTGATGAAGCAGCTGAAAATGGTTCGGCCTAGGACACTACCCTGAGGAACTCCTGCAGTGATGTCCAGGAGCTGTGGTTGATCTCCAACAACCACAACCATCTTCCTTTGTGCTACGTATGACTCCAATCAGCGGAGAGTTTTCCCCCGATTCCTATTGACTCCAGTTTTGCTAGGGCTCCTTGAGGCTTCTGACCCTACGTCCTCTCCATCAAAAAGACTGCTTATTTCCACCTCCGTAACAACAGCTGTCTCTGACCCTGCCTCAGCTTTTATGCTGCTGTAACTTTATCATGTTTTTTGTACCTTCGGACATATCTATTCCAGTTTTCTATCTTTCACTCTCCACAAATTTGAACTCAGCTGAAACTCTACTGCCAGTATTCGAACTGGCATTGTCCCAATCACTCATCACCCATGTGATTGCTGACGTGCATTGGTTCCCAGTCCACTAATGTTACTATTATAAAATTCTTATTCCTTGATTTAATATTCTTCCATGACATTGCTGCTCCCTATCTCTAAGTGCCTCCAATCCTATAACCCTCCAAGAGTTCTGTTTCGCTAACTCTGGTCTCAATGCAACTGTATCTTCATTCCATCTAGACCCTAAGCTCTTGAATTCCCTCGCTAAATCTCTCGCTCTCGCTCTCTCTTGCGCACTCGCCCTTCCTTTTAAGACCGTCCTTAAAACCTACAGCTTTGACCACGTTGTTAGTCACCCATCCTAATATTTCCTCCTTTGGCTTAATGTCTGATTATGCTCCTGTGAAACACATTGGGACATTTTAGTACATTAAAGGCTCTAGATAAATGTAAAACTTGCAGATGAAAACTAGATGATACTTGCAACAAAAACTATTGGAAGGCACCATCTAGAGCCTGGGTATAAAAAACATGGCTCCGATCTAGGAATGGCAGGTTGCAGTTGCCAAGAGAGACTTGAGATGTTGGGGCTTTTTTATTGGTATGGAGAAGATTAAGTGCCTATCTGTTAGTGGTCGTCTTAGTTTTGAAAGGTTATGATACGTAAATATAAATGGACTGGTTGGTGAGAAAGCCCTCCTGATACTAATTTAAATTAATCGCAAAAAGAATTGAAGGAGAGATTAGAAAAAAATCTCTTTACATATATGTTGGTTCAAATTATTTTCCGCAACTATTAATGAAGCCAAGTCCCGAAAAGGGAATTAGGTAATTGTTTGAAAAAGAATACTGAAGAATATGGAACCTGAGCAGCGAATACAGGAGTACTTTTGGATTAGGTGGCTCGAGGCGGGGAGTAGGGGAACACAAACATCAGCACCGATATTAAGGGCCAAATTGCCTGTTTGTGTTGTAATTTCGATTAATTCTGAGAAATTCTCAGAATTTATCCAGCCAGGATTCGGTACTTACCATAATTGCAGAGGAAGAAACTTCTGCTAAAGCTGCTCATCTCCAATTGTTGGAACAGTATTTGATAGGGTATGATGAGTATCCTTGTTTCGGTTGTCAGAATAATGGCAATGCATTGAGTGAGTTCTATTACTTTGTGGGGATTGGGAGTTGTGGCTGAAGAGGAGAGAAGTTAACACGATTTTTGAGTTCATGATGGCTCTCGGGAGACATGCCTGGCAATGAAACATTGGAAACTTGTTGATAATCTATAGCACATCTGATATCTAAGACAGGCAGTTCATGGTTTTCCAGGCCATGGTTAATGAGTCAGGTTGAATGGCCAATAATTGATAGAACTTGGACTGGTGGATCAATAGACCTGTCACGGTGCCGAGGTTTCTGACCATGCATTTTTAGATAAATCAATGCTTAATGGTTAGAATTGTCCTGGCTAGATGAACAACAGGAAACCTGCACTGGAAAACTCCTATGATTTAAGTTGGTTACATTCCATAGTACCCTGCGTGTATTTCGGGAAACATAGTGCATGCCTTTTACGAATCTCTCTGGGACTTTCTAGAATATTGTATCTCTACAACAGGAGTGTGCATCACAAAGTAAAGTCTACCTCTTTCTTGGTAATGAGAACAGAAAGTGCTGGAAAGACTCAGCAGGTCTGGGAGCATCTGTGGAGAGCGAAACAGAGTTAACGTTTCAGGTCTGCGACCCTTCATCAGAACTGGCAAAAGTTAGAAAGGTAACAGTATTTGAGCGGGGTGGGGGAAAGTAGAACAAGAAGGAAGGACTGAGATAGGACGGGGTGGGTGGGTGAAGAGGTTAAATGATCTGTCAGGGAACAGAATGAAAATGGAGTGCTAAATAGTTGTAGCGAAAGACAAAAGTATGAGTTCAGAGAGAGTGCTAACGGCAGAATAATGAACAAGTCTGTACGAAAGCAAAAACATGAAGGATAAGTTTAAGATTAGCACATGGTTAAAAAATAAAATGAAAAAGAATATAGATTTAAAAAAAAAGCCAAATAAAATAAAAATAATAAACATTAATGGGACTCATCGTCTGAAATTATTGAACTCTATATTGAATCCAGAAGGGTGTCAAGTGCCTAATCGGAAAATGAAGTGTTGTTCCTCGATCTTGTGTTGATGTTCACTGGAATACTCCAGCAGGAGGTGTCGGGGGTGATGGAGGAGTGGACCAGGGTGTCGTGGAGGGAGCGATCCCTTCGGAATGCTGACTGGCGAGGAAGATGTGTTTGGTGGCATCGTGCTGGAGGTGGCGGAAATGGCAGAGGATGATCCTTTGGATGTGGGGTGGAAAATGAGGACAAGGGGAACCCTGTCGCAGTTCTAGGAGGGAGGGGAAGGGATGAGGGCAGAATTGCGGGTTATGGGTCGGACACAGTTGAGAGTCATATTTTGCTCTCTTTTCTTTCTTAGTAACATAGTATTGGGTTTCTATACATATCAAATGCACACCTAATCAAAAAAAAAAATCTGTGACCATGACAGATTCTGCATGTCCTTAAACAGTTGTTAGGTTTATACCATCAGAAATTTGGTGGAAGGGCACCAGCCTCTGGTATTAAAAGCAAAATACTGCGGATGCTGGAAATCTGAAATAAAAACAAGAAATGCTGGAACCACTCTGCAGGTCTAGCAGCATCTGTGAAAAGAGAAGCAGAGTTAACGTTTCGGGTCAGTGACCCTTCTTCGGAACTGACAAATATTAGAAAAGTCACAGATTATAAGCAAGTGAGGTGGGGGTGGGGCAAGAGATAACTAAGGAGAAGGTGTAGATTGGACAAGGCCACATAGCTGACCAAAAGGTCATGGAGGAAAGGCAAACAGTATGTTAATGGTGTGTTGAAAGACACAGCATTAGTACAGATTAGGTGTCAACAGACTGAATATTGAACAGCAGCAAGTGCAAACCAGAAAAAAAAAGTGGGTAAGCAAACTGAACAAACTAAGATGAAATGAAATAAATGCAAAAAAAAATTGTAAAAAATGAAAAAAGAAAAAAAGAATAAATAAAAATGACAGTAAAATGGGGAGCTGTCATGCTCTGAAATTATTGAACTCAAAGTTCAGTCCGGCAGGCTGTAGTGTGCCTAATCGGTAGATGAGATGCTGTTCCTCGAGCTTGCGTTGATGTTCACTGGAACACTGCAGCAATCCCAGGACAGAGATGTGAGCATGAGAGCAGGGGGGAGTGTTGAAATGGCAAGCAACCGGAAGCTCAGGGTCCTGCTTGCGGACTGTGGAGATGTTCCGCAAAGCGGTCACCCAGTCTGCGCTTGGTCTCCCCAATGTAGAGGAGACCACATTGTGAGCAGCAAATACAGTATACTACATTGAAAGAAGTACAAGTAAATCGCTGCCTCACCTGAAAGGAGTGTTTGGGGCCTGGGATAGTGAGGAGAGAGGAGGTAAATGGGCAGGTATTACACCTCCTGCGATTGCAGGGGAAGGTGCCATGGGACGGGGACGAGGTGGTGGGGGTAATGGAGGAGTGGACCAGGGTGTCGCGGAGGGAACGATCCCTTCGGAATGCTGACGGGAGGGAGGGGAAGATGCGTTTGGTAGTGGCATCACGCTGGAGGTGGAGGAAATGGCAGAGGATGATCCTTTGGATATGGAGGCAGATGGGGTGGAAAGTGAGGACAAGTGGAACCCTGTCACGGTTCTGGGAGGGAGGGGAAGGGGTGAGGGTAGAGGTGTGGGAAATGGGCCGGACACGGTTGAGGGCCCTGTCAACCACAGTGGGGGGAAATTCTCGGTTGAGGAAAAAGGTCATATCAGGAGCACTGTCATCAGAGCAGATGCGTTCGATTAGGCACACTACAGCCTGCCAGACTGAACATTGAGTTCAATAATTTCAGAGCATGACAGCCCCCCATTTTACTTTCATTTTTAGTTATTTTTTCTTTTTCTTTTTTCATTTTTTACAATTTTTTTTGCATTTATTTCATTTCATCTTAGTTTGTTCAGTTTGCTTACCCACTGTTTTTTTCAGGTTGTTTTTCTTCAGGTTTGCACTTGATGTTCAATATTCAGTATATTCACACCTAATCTGTACTAATGCTTTGTCTTTCAACACACTATTAACATATTGTTTGCCTTTGCTCCGTGACCTTTTGGTCAGCCTGGTCCAATCTGCACCTTCTCCTTTGTTATCTCTTGCCCAACCCCCACCTCACTTGTTTATAATCTGTGACTTTTCTAATATTTGTCAGTTCCGAAGAAGGGTCACTGACCCGAAACGTTTTTTCTGGTTTGCACTTGCTGCTGTTCAATATTCAGTCTGTTAACACCTAATCTGTACTAATGCTGTGTCTTTCAACACACCATTAACATACTGTTTTCCTTTCCTCCATGACCTTTTGGTCAGCTATGTGGCCTTGTCCAATCTACACCTTCTCCTTAGTTATCTCTTGCCCCACCCCCACCTCACTTGCTTATAACCTGTGACTTTTCTAATATTTGTCAGTTCCGAAGAAGGGTCACTGACCCGAAACATTAACTCTGCTCTTTTCACAGATGCTGCCAGACCTGCAGAGTGGTTCCAGCATTTCTTGTTTTTATTTTAGCCCTCTGGTAATGTTGAGCAGTTTAAAAATTATGTCTTAGAAGTTCTTGGGTAGCATGACAGATAAGCCGAGAAAATTGTTTTGTGCTGGTGGCACTTACACTGCATTTGGTTTGAAGCTGAAGCAGTATGAAACGATCTGCTTATGGTCTCTCACTTAGTAAAACTCCATCTGGCCACCTTCACTCCTGAGTTATACTATGCAGTTGTCATTGATATGATGCCTAAACTGATTTGCATCATTGCAGACTGTAATATAATTGGCCTGTTAAATATTCACGGTTAGACAGAACTGTTATAAAAACTGGGCATTTCCAGCAGAATTAATATTGGGAAGATGTTGGCCAACAATGAAATTATGCCAACACCAAATACAGCAATAAAGAAGTTAATATCCAAATTCTTTTGCACACTAACTGCAGGAATGCAGGATGTTAGTGCTAAAAGTTCAGAGATTGGATCACAATATCACAAACTAAAACTGAGTTTTTACACCCTGTCAGACCTATTTGTAAAAAAGACTGAACAAAACACTTTCTGTGTATAGTGACAAGAACACACTGGCATCCAAACATTTCACTAGTCCATCAGATATGTCTTGCTTGTCATGGTTGCTGGGTCTGTTGCTAATATTATTGGTCTTGGTTTGGTCCTCATGTTTAATTTTAGCCTTGGTGTAATGCATTTTGCATTTTTCGAAGATGACATGATCTGACTTGTGACATTTATTTCCTTCAGTTTTCTTCTTTGGCATCTCTGGAAACTTCTGCTGAAGGATGATAAAGGGAATGTTGTGGTCAAAACCTGACATAATTTACAGGACTTGTGCATTTTAAATAAATATTAAGTCTGAGCTACATACGACAAATTGTACTTGGTAGCAAAAGTTTTTTTATTTTCTTTATGGGATGTGGGCATCGCTGGCAAGGCCAGCATTTGTTGCCCATCCCTAATTGCCCTTGAACTGAATGGCTTGCTCAGCCATTTCCGAGGGCAATTGAGAGTCAACCACATCGCTGTGGATCTGGAGTCACATGTAGGCAAACCAAGTAGGGATGGCAGATTTCCTTCCCTAAAGGACATTCGTGAACAAGATGGATTTTTACGACAATTAATAGCTTTATGGCAGCATTACTGAGATTAGCTTTCAATTCCTGATTTTTATTTAATTAATTGAATTTAAATTCCACCATCTGTCATGGTGGGATTTGAACCTGTGTCCTGAGAGCATTTGCCTGGGCCTCTGGATTACTAATCCAGTAACATTACTGCTCTGCCACTGTCGTCTTTGTTTCAGGAGGAAGCATTTTACTAAAAGCATTGGGAGGTTACACTGTAAGACAGAATATCTGCATTGTCATCTTCAGAGAAAAATTGTCCGAGGCATTAGCCAACACTTTGTGCTTTGAGAGTAAAGGCCTGCTCGGGTCTAGAAAAAAAACCCGACCTGAACCTGACAGAACCACGTCAGACCCGAGCCTATCCCAGCCTGAGTCCTTCCATTTTTTTTCCCATGCCCGACCCGACCATAGTGCACTCACTGTACTTACCACTTTTGAATGGATATAATGGAAGGAAGCTGCACTGCAGCAGCATGAGCGCGATGATGTCAGAGACATTCACTGTGCAGACTCAGTCTGTGGAGTAGTATGTGTGTCCGACCTGGGCCCGACCCGACCGGTGCCCGAAAGCCGGACCTGGAAGAGCGACCCGACCTGAACCCGTCACGGGTCCCGTTAGGTTCTGGTCGGGTAGCAGGCCTTTATTTGAGAGTTGAGTGGCCATTGAGAAATTGCACCGGTGATGAAGTATTTGGAAAATTTTTCATAAAGATTTAAGTGTATGGAGCCAATCTCTCAGTTAAATTCTGTTGACTGAAAACAACCTTGGCTAAAGTAGTTGCAATTGCATGGTATTTATGGGGCCCTACCAAAGATATGGTGCTTCCCTATGTTTACTATGTGAACAATGTCATGCAATTGAGGTATGGCTGATATGTTCCTATGCTCCTGTGAAAGGAAATTAAATAATTTTATTACTGAATTTCTTGCTTGCTGTTGGAACTGTTTACCTTCAGAAAGTTGAAGTATTTTAACATTAAAATTAGCTGTTTTGTGACTTCATGCAAAAGTAAGACATGGCTTCCCCACCAGATAAAGTTGTAATCTGTCGAGCATTTAAGGGAGGTGTCCCTGAACTGTTCTTCAGGAAAGAAACATTTAGTTAGTTTCAATTCAAGTTAAAATCTATGCTGTACTTGTTCATTCCAGGGACTTCAGTACCACTTTGCCAAAATATTTTGTCAATAAATACTGCAAAACTTGTATGTATTTATTGAAAGAAACTTTTAATAATGCTGTGAGATTTTTACATACAATGGATGGACAATGACAACTTGCATTTAAATAGTGCCTTTAATGTAGTAAAATGTTTCGAGGTGCTTCGCAACTGCAGTCTGTTCAAAAAAAAATATATATATATATATATTTATCATTTTATTAAAGTCAGGGGTTGCACTGAGTCCAATTCCTTTTATATTTTTCCTACTAAACTGGGGTAATTGTATTGTCTGTATATCATTCTCACATTGGATTTACTCCACAAAATCTCTCTGGATATTTCAATATTTGTACTGAATACAAAATTCCTAGCATTCAACTTGAAATATTTTCCAACAAATCTGTAGTAATGGCATTTGAATTTTTGCCAAAGATTATGATGAAACTGATAATTGCCAGCACCACTGCCAGTTTTTGGTGGTATAGTAATTGACCAAAATCTTCCGTCAGCCTTCCACAAATATTTTTAAAAACTTGATCTATAAATAGTGGAAGGTGCCAGTCCAAACGCCAAATCTCAGGATTGCAAAGAAAGTTACAAACTGCTCATGCTTTGTCTTTATTGTTTGTTGTCATGTGAACCCTGAGTTGAATTGTTGCTATGCAAGTACAGCAAGGTATTCGTTATTTACATAATTTGAATCCTAATATAAGTACTTCAATGTTTTATTTTCTAGTAATTATATGAAACTTGTAAGACCCAGCAGTGCAGTCAATATGAATGGGTGTGTTAGTACAACAACTTGTGGAAGGACTAAAACATAAACATAACTTATAATATCAAGGTGAAGAAAATACTGGGTTATGGGGAGAGCAAGGCAATAGGATTGGTTTTGGATTGCTGTAGCAAAGAGCTGGTACAAATATGATGGGCTGAATGGTCTGTTGTAGACTTTTGTGTTCCACTTTTGGTTGGGTGCTAAAGAGTGAAATTAGAATGATCTTTATTCATACTTAGTGTCATGCATGTGCTATGCTGAATGATGATTTTTAATTCATCGATTGGAAACCTAAATTAAACATTTTTAAAGAAAGCTGGAAACCTAAATTCACCTTTTAAAAGGAAAGCAGCTAAGATGTCCACCACAATTTGCATTGAAGTGCCTCACATTCCAAGGTATCGACGTGGCGATGCATGTCTGAATAGCCCTCATCCAGAGCAATGGCTTGAGTAGTTTGACTGAGCTACCTGGTATCTCCTTCATTCGCAAAACATTCAAACCCATCTTGGAACATTGACATTAGTGGAGATGAACTTCAAGGGGTAAATATTGAAACAATAAGGCCTGAGAGAGATTGGAATTCTTGCACTTGGATCTCATTAAAGTGCAATAAAGAATACACTGGGGCAATCGTGACGGTCTCTCCATCTGTGTGCAAACTTGGAGTTTCTTTTGGACACATCAGACAAGCATCCGAGCTAACCAGTGCAGGTAACACTAAGTTCAAATCCCGTCTATGGGCTGCAAAACATCCAAGTCTATCATTGCTGCTGACAGAGACTCTGGGGAGGAAGCTGTTTCCATCACTGTCTCCAAGAAAATCTGAACCAGGTGGCCACCTCCACCAGCCAGGAACTTCAGGACCGCGAATTCAGCTGGAAGGCAATGAATTGCCAGATTCCACAGAATGTGTATTGTTTGTTCTGGACTCTATTCCAACCAAAGTATCCTCCTCCACTCTGTAATCTAAGTGTGTGTGTGTGTGAGAGAAAGGTGGAATGTTGTTTATTATTTTTACTTGGATCAGGTTTGATTTTAATTACAATAAACGAACCACTTATTTGATTAAACTCAAAACTTGTCCGATTTGGTTCTTTTATGATCATAGCACAAAAAAAGTTAAACACTCACTGAATTGGTAAGAACATCCACTGTTTAAAAGAATGTTACGACCAAGTGCAAAAGGTGTCTAGGGGTCTTTTGCTGTCTTTACCTGGTCTTATTGTAACATAGTTTAATTTTAAACACTGTTTTGAGATCCCCATTTGTGAATCCTTGTTCACAGCTTTCCAATTATAAGACAAAGAAACCTATTCACACAGGTTTTTTGAGATTTAAAGAAGAAAGATGAAATTTGATTAAAACTTAAACTCATACGGTTAACCTCTACGGATATATAATGCGCCCCTGCTAGCATGCACGCGCGATACACGCATGCAAATAGGGTCAGAAAAGAGGAGAGGAAAATATATTTATTTATTTTATGATACAGAACTGAAACAGGCCCTTCGGCCCACCGAGTCTGTGCTGACCAACAACCACCCATTTATACTAATCCTACAGTAATCCCATATTCCCTACAACCTACCTACACTTGGGGCAATTTACAATGGCCAACTTACCTATCACCTGCAAGTCTTTGGCGGTGGGAGGAAACCGGAGCACCCGGCGAAAACCCACGCGGTCACAGGGAGAACTTGCAAACTCTGCACAGGCAGTACCCAGAATTGAACCCAGGTCCCTGGAGCTGAGAGGCTGCGGTGTTTACCACTGTGCCGCCCCAAATATAGTAGAGAGGAGCTTGAGGCAATGTCAGAAGAGTTTCTTGTTTACTGTGCTTCGAGATCACTTGGTTGCAGGTCGTCTTGCTGTTCGTTGGGGCCCAGTGTTGTTCTTAAACCTTGTTCACGTAGGAGATTTTTCTCTGAGGTTCACGTGTTGTCACAAGATTCAGTTCCATGGGAGAGAGGTGGAGGGGACAATCTGAGTTCTTTTTGCCTTCAGTCTGGTTCAGTAAATATACCGAGTCGGATGTGTAGGTAAAATCAATTACTTTATTTGCGCATTAGCCGGCGGACTTACTCTAATACAGCAGCACTGACTCCAACAGAGCCTGTCGGGTCCACCAGAGTAAGTGACCGTTAGTGATACAGATACTACTGTTTATACATTAAGATTCATGCTACACCTCCTTGTTTAACCAATCAGTGCGGTACATTTCAACTTCAACCACGTGATAACGTGCAGTACATCTGTTATTGAGGTTAACAATACACTCCATTCTCAATACATACTTGTTACTAATATAATATTTTACACAGGCAAGATAAAAAGCAGGAGCAGAGGAGTCAGATAAAAAAGCAGGAGCAGAGGAGTCAGCAACGAACATTCTGGCCTCACTCCCCACATCTGTCATGGTTCTACTGATGCCTTGTGACTGATGGTTGTGGGTTAGATTAGCTGCAAGCTGCATTCTGCTATGGCTGTTTCTTAACAATTAAGTCATACTAGCAAAGCTCAGCAAACTGCTCCTATTATTCCTAACTTGGCTAAATTTCCCATTAAGCATAGTGCCATGCCTTTCTGCTCACTTCCACAAAGGCAGGCAGGACTGGAGCGCAGGTTCTGTTCCAACCGGGAGCACACAGCTTTCTCAGTTCAAATCCTCAGTTGGAAGTTCAAATTCAAAACCTCCAACAGTCAGACCAAAACTGGTCTAACCACTTCTGTGTATTGGGGAAGCAACGACTAGGTCCCCATTGTTCCAAAACTGCTGGTTACTGTGCAAATGTCTTTCCAGTCAGGGGCTTGCAATTTTAAATTTTAATTTTCATGTGGTGAAAATCATGTGTGTCTCAGTCTTGGCAGGTGGGGGCTTTCCCTGACCAGAAATATACCCTGTTGCAGTCTGACAAGGAGAGGGACAAGAGGGGAGCCTTGCAACCCCTCATCTGATCGTAACATTACCTTTTTGTTAACTGTAGTTGTAAGGTAGTATTTCCCACAGCCCTTTGTTTTGTCATCTAAATAACGTTTAGTACTGTATGCTAAGATGTTAACTGTCAATTCCCACTGTCTTTAATTCTTAAAAAAAAATCCATCCAGGTAGAGAAAAATTAGTTTCTAAAGTAATTTTAATTAAGCTGTTTTTGCCATAATTGTGATTAAGAACAAGAATTTCTAGAAATAAGGTTAGGCCATTTGGCACAACAAGCCTATTTCATTTTTAATTAAATGAAGGTGCAGTATATTTGAACAGCACCCTACGTATGCTGCAGGGGAGTTCAATGTGCTTTTGACTCCTTATGATCCTTTTTACTGCTATGTTAATTTCAACTGGGAGGAAGAAAATTAAATCGGTTTTCCTGGGCTGCTTTCAAAGAATGCATAGCCAAGAGTCTTCAAATTCTGTACCAGTCATTAAGAATTCAGTACTGAAATATTGCTTTCTGCTATAGTAGGGATGGGGATGCTACTGTTCCTGTCAAACTTTGCTACAAAGGAGCTAATGAATCATATTGAACAAACATTGCATAAGGATGTAAATTCAAATCTTTTCTTTTCATTAATAAAAGCCAAGAATATTTTGTATTCTTTGCAGTCAACTTAGTTGAAAGAAGTGCTCTGTTTGTTAAAAGATGTAAGGTTTGTTGTCTGGAAGCCCTAATTAATTTTGCAAAGAAATTATGGGGTAAAAATTTAGTTGGGCATGCATTTTGCAAAATTGTGTAACCACAAGTCTCCACAGAAAACTATGGGCGGGAGTTGCACAATTTTGCAGACTGGGCAGAATGTTTACCGTGCCTAATGATTAATTTGCAACCTCTATTCTTGGCTTTGTTCTGAAGATGCTAACTTCATACTAGGCATGGCTCCATGGGCACTTGCATTATTTATAGTGGGTCTTGACTCTGAACATCAGACTATTCAAGAGGGCATTGCAGCTGAGCTTCCTGTTCACTCCCAACTTCCACAAATGTGCATTTCTTCTAAGGAGCCCTGAACTGCATTTCTATTATTGATACCTAGCTGATTTTTTTCCCCAAGGGCCTGAGGCCACTTGTAGGCAGCTTCCACCATGTCCACCCTGCATTACCGAAGATTGAATCTATAACCTTTGTCTGTGGCTCAGCTACTTGGGAAGCCCCTGCATTTTGAAGTGGAATTTTAATTGCCTTATATGGTAAATTAATTTTAATAAACCAAGCTAATTATCACTAATGTTTACTAAATTATGCCGATTACCAGGAATCTATTATGAGGAATTAAAATAATGGAAATATAAAAGTAAATGAATTCCAAAAATTAAATATAATTTTGAAAGTATAAAGCATGTATTCTGTAACTTAGCATTTATTTCACGCTTTGCTAATTAATATTAGTCAGTTACTTGACTAAACATCAACTCTGGCCCGCAAGCCTTAACTTGTATTTTTGCTCTTTCATAAGGCTGAGCTATTAACGCTAGCGGGTGTCATGCCAACTTGCTTTGTTGAATGATAATTTTCTTTAATCCACTGACTGGAGATCTGAATTTATTTTTTTTAAAGAAATTTTAAAAAGAGCAGACAAAAGATGACTTTGCTGGCAGCTTAAATGACCACCTAATTTGCAATATTGTATCCTACATTGCAAGTCCTGTGAGGAGGGAGACGAAATGTCTGCTTGTCCCAGGAAGTTTATGGGAACTGCTTGTTCTTTTTCTTTTCGCAAGAAATACTGCTAATTACTAAACTTGAATGACCGTGAGTGTTATGTGACAAGCCCCACCCCATCTGTGGTTTTAAGCTGGTGTTTCTCTGCAGCAACAAGGATCTTACAAGCTTCAAATCCTGCCTTTGACTTGACCACCTTTTGCATACTCTGGCTACAATCAGAAACCCCGTTGGAGGAAATCATCTATATTGCTGTCTCCAGGAGACCCACCGAACCAGTCATCCTCCTCTTCAAACTAAAAGCTTCAGGACCACAGAATTCAGCTAGAAGCCAGCTGAATCACCAAACCCAAGACTGTATACCTTTTTTTTTCTATGGGCTGTAACTCAACCAATCTACCTTTTCCCAGTCTCTAATCTGTGTGTGAGTGGCATGTAATTTATTATTATTATTAGTTTGGTTTAGGTACAATAAAGTTAACCCCTTTCTTTGTTAAACTCAAGAAAACCTGTCCAATTGGTTCTTGCTATAATCATAGCAAGTAAGGAATCAGACACCTACTGAATTGGCCGGTACAAAAGAATTAAACTGGTGTGATCAAACAAGGGTGGCGCAGTGGTTAGCACCGCAGCCTCACAGCTCCAGGGACCCGGGTTCGATTCTGGGTACTGCCTGTGCGGAGTTTGCAAGTTCTCCTGTGACCGTGTGGTTTTTCGCCAGGTGCTCCGGTTTCCTCCCACAGCCAAAGACTTGCAGGTGATAGGTAAATTGCCCCTAGTGTAGGTAGGTTGTAGGGAATATGGGCTTACTGCAGGGTTAGTATAAATGGGTGGTTGTTGGTCGGCACAGACTCGGTGGGCCTAAGGGCCTGTTTCAGTGCTGTATCTCTTTTTAAAAAAAAAAATAAAATAAAAAAGGGGAGGGAAAAGAGAGAAGTTCTTTGATCCCTCCTCACTTGACTGTAACAAGGGTTGTAAGTAATGAAAGCATAATTTTATTGAAACATGGGAATTTTTTAATGTTTTAATTGTGATCTTCATCACGTTTTGTTCCACTCTCCCTTTCCTGTTCTTTGAACCTATAAAAGTCCATAGGTCAATGTTTTGGAAAGAAAAGGCTCGAAACATTTTGAGCATGGGCAGAAAAAAGTTATTTTGTTTTTTAAATTTACTGAGTTCTTCTCCCTCTTGCTGTTGACCATTTGCCAGTTAGAGCATGTTTAGCAAAACTAGATTTTCATTGGACAAAATCTACTTTAATGCTTTACTGCCAATTTAAATCATAAACTTTGAATATACAGTGGCCAGAGATGTTTTTCCACTTTTTATGATGCAATAGGTTGGTGAAGTCATTGAAGCTCTGCATCATTTGGTGGACTTAGAAAATACAGTTCTTCTAAACATTCTTGGCACGTTTAAAGATTGAATAAAAACTTGTGGAAGGTAACTCCTGGTTACTTAAATGTGATGTCTGATTTGGATACCTTGAGCTGTACTGTTACTGTAGTTTAGCACACACTAGGCCCGTGATCAGGTGATTGGTTGCTGCACTGGTCAAATTCCACATTGATCAGTGCTACAGTTGTCTGTAATGTCGTTCTGTGTGGGTTAACCACACCCTAACCTGAGGGATTGTTAGACAGCCAAAATATGTGTTTTATCGTTTCTGTGGAATTTCACCCATGATGTTTTTTGTACGAGTCATTAACTTTTTTCATACATTTCAAACCAATTTCTGCAAATGTTAAAGAATAATTTCCCCATAATTACTTTTGAATACAACTTTTAAATCAATTCAATGCAGTAAATGGGAATGTTATAGAAATGTACAAGTTCTCAATTTTTATCAGTCTGTACTTCTGTGTCCTATCATTAATTCCTGTGTGTTCCAGGAAGTTGAGCAGTCTGCCCTGGGGTTAGTTGGCAGATGTTATTAACTGACTGTTTCACTAAGTGGTTGGCATTTATTTATGTAATCACTGACCATTCCAATCCACTGCTGGCTGGCCTCCCACATTCTACTCTCTGTAAACTTGTCATCCTCTCTCACTCTTAACTCTCACCAAGGCCCATTCCTTTATCACCCCTGTGCTCGCTGACCTACATTGGCTCCTAGTCAAGTAGTGTCTTAATTTTAAATTTCTCGTTTTTTTCAAATCCCTCCGTGGCCTCACTCCTCTCTATCTCTAATCTCCTCCAGCCCCATAACCCTCCAAGATATCTGTGCACCTCTAATTCTGGCTTCTTGTGCATCCATGATAATCGCTGCAGCATTGGTGGCCGCACCTTCAGTTATCTAGGTCCCAAGCTCTGGAATACACTACCTACATCTCTCTGCCTCTCTACCTCACTTCCTTCCTTTTAAGGCACTCCTTAAAACCTACCTCTTTTGGTAATCTGACCTATTATTTGCCTTTGTGGCTCGGTGTCGTACTTGATTTTATAATGCTCCTGTCAAGCACCTTGGGACATTTTATTGCGTAAAAGGCGCTATATAAATATAAGTTATTGTAAGCAAACAGTAAGTACAGCAAACTAGAAGGTTGTCTAGTTCTCTGGAAAATTTACTGAATTTGGCTTATGCACCCTTGTCTTGGTAATTTGACTGCGCAACAGCAGTAACTAATTGTTTTAGAAATTGTATTGCGTCCTATTGGTGAGAGACAGCAACCGTAATTTTGGTGCTGTTTCTTTTTTGCATATCAGAATAACAGTTCATTATGAATATGAAAGCATAATGTGTTAAGAAATCTGATCTTCGTGGCTGCAAAATTTAAGACATTGTATGCAAATGGGTATTTTGCTTGTACTCGCAGATACTTCAAGATGTATATTTTAAAAGAACGTGAATTGTACAACTAAATTTTTCAATCTTCAAATTTTATGGGAATACTCAATTTTTGATGGAGCATGTGCTGAAAAATAGGTTCTCGGGAACTTAATCCATATAAGTGATGACTTAAAAGCAGCTGTTGCATACTGTGGGCAAAAGCAGTGTCTGGCGGGCTGCAACAGCTCACATTACATCACTGCCTGATAATCTGCTGATGCAGTACGTGCTAATGAGAATGCTTCCAGCGCTGCACTCTTTTTCTGATTTGTATGACTGTTTAGGAAATACAAAAAAATAGTAATGGCTGTCTCATGAGTTATACAAGAATGAGGGTGTACCATCTAAAAGCACATTTTTTGCTTTAGAAATAAATACTTCCAAGTTGAATTCCATTTTCATTTCACTGTCACAGGCTGTGAGCACAAGTAAAGTGCAAGCCAACAGAACTCTTTTAAATTTGCATTAATTTTGGAGTCTCACTCATCAGCTATACTTTCCATGTTTAATTAGACTTTTGGTAAATACATTCCTCAAATGCTTTACAATTAATGACTGCAATTAATAAAAATGTTAAAAATGTTTATGTAACAACAATGTAGAAAGCATCTCCCAGTCAAAACTAACTCTTTCCCCAATTTGGCATTAATTCCACTTTGTAGATGAGACTTCAAAGATTGCACTCACCCCTCAAAGTTGGAGGGGAATTCATTTAAAAACATGACCAGTACCCCTCCCATGATACTGCCCACTGAGAACAGAGAGCCTGGAGTACAGTTTGATGTTTGTCACATTCCTGGTTGGGCATCTGCCCTCTGCCAATGCTGATTAATCTGCCAGCTTCATTTGGAAGCCTACTGATGTCATTCCAGTTTCCCATGTATGGTGTTACCAACATGGATAGAACATAGAACAGTACAGCACAGTACAGGCCCTTCGGCCCACGATGTTGTGCCGAACCTTTAACCTACTCTAAGATCAAACTAACTACCTACCCTTCATTCTACCATCATCCATGTACCTATCCAAGAGTCGCTTAAATGCCCCATATGTATCTGCTTCTACTACCACCGCTGGCAGCGCATTCCACGCACCCACCACTCTGTGTAAAGAACCTACCTCTGACATCTCCCCTAAACCTTCCTCCAATCACCTTAAAATTATGCCCCCTGGTGATAGCCCTTTCTGCCCTGGGAAAAAGTATTTGGCTATCCACTCTATCTATGCCTGTCATCATCTTGTACCCCTCTATCAAGTCACCTCTCAGCCTCCTTCGCTCCAATGAGGAAAGCCCTAGCTCCCTCAATCTTTCTTCGTAGGACATGCCCTCCAGTCCAGGCAGCATCCTGGTAAATCTCCTCTGGATAACTGGAATATTTCTCTACCAGTTTGTGATTAATCCAGACAGTGTGTTTGTTTTATTAAGAACAGGAACATTGCTGTTAAATGAAACTCCAGTTTGACTGTTCATGGATGGGGAACTATTCCACCCACTTCCTGCCCTGCTTGAGCTCATGAGCTCTTCCCACTCAGCAGGAAGTCTGAAATGTCAGGGTTCTGTTTGAAACTTGTTCTAGTTGTAGCCAACAGCTCAATAAGAAGTGCCACTGAATTCTTTCATATTAGTCAGTGGTTTTATAATGAAAAACTTATCAATAATTCAGCCGTAGAGCTCACACCTGTTAGAAGGTTGTGGGTTCAAGTCCCATTCTCCAGAGAAACACTTAATTTAAGCTGATGCTTCAGTGCAGTTCTGAGGAAGTGCTGCACTGTTCGAGATGCCGTTTTTTGCTTGAGACAGTAAACCAAGGCCCTGTCTAGCTTCCCAGTTGGATGTAAAAGATGCCATTCTGTTGGAAGAAGGGCTGAAGAGTTCTCAGTGTTCTGGGCAACACCAACACTACCAACACCACCAAAAACAGATGGCCTGGTCATTATCTTTACTGTTTGTGGGACCTTTGGTACATGCAAATTGTACACTGTATTTGCCTACATTGTAACAACGGCTACATTTTAGCTATTTGAAATCTAGTATTGTGCAATAGGGTTGGGTTAATTAGTAATGTCATAATAAGATCCACTGGCAAATGGGGATCATAATACAATTGAATTCCACATTAAGTTTGAAAATGACATACTCCAATCACAAATAAGAATCTTAAACTTAAAGCTAATTTCGTAGGTATGAGGGGAGAGCTGGTTAAGTTTGATTGGGTAAATTGTTTATTTACCACCATATCTTTTAGACTGAGAAACATTTAAAGAAACAATTCAAAATGGTCATCAAAAATACATTCTATTGAATAACAAAAACTCAGCGAGAAAGATCCATCTGTGGCTTAATAAGGAAGCTAAGGATAGCATTAGAATAAAAAGAAACTTATGATGTTGCAAAGAATAGTAGTAAATCTGAGGATTGGGAGTGTTTTAGAAACCAGTAAAGGGCCACCAAAAAGTTGATGAGGGGAACAATAGAATGAGAGTAAACTAGCCAGAAATATAAGAACAGATTGTAAGAGCTTTTATAAGTATATAAAAAGGAAGAGAATAGCTAAAGTGAACATTGGCCTTTTAGAAGCAGAGACTGGAGAAATTATCATGAGGAAATGGCAGAGACATTGAACAAATATTTTGTGTCTGTCTTCACAATAGAAGACACAAATTACATACCAGAAATAGAGGGTAACCTAGGGGCAAATAATTTAAGGTAATTAATATTGTTATGATCAAGTGAGGAGGGGTTGAAGGGCTCCCCCTCTTTTTACCCTCCTTGTTTGACTACAACAGATTTGTTTCTTTTTGAAGTGCCAATTCAGTGAGTGTTTAACTGTTTATGCACCGTGGTCATAAAAAGAACCAATCGGGCAGGTTTTCTTGAGTTTAACGAAGAAAGAGGTTAGCTTTATTGTACTTGAACTGATCTAAGTAAAATAATATGCTCTCGCTCTCGCACGTGTGCTGAAAATTCACGCGCACACAAATAGGTTACAGAGTGGGGAGGGATAGATTGGTCGAATTAAAGTCCAGAGAAATAAAAGGGATGTACAGTTTGTGGAGGTTGGTGACTCTGCTGGCTTCAGGCTGGAGTAGGCGGTCCTGCGACTCCTGGTTTCAAGATGTGGATGGCTGATTCAGTGATTCCCCTGGAGACAGCAATCTAGCTGATTTTCTTCATGGAGTCTCTGTCTGCAGCAGGGATATACTTAGGTGGCCATAGTCAGCAGGCAGGGTTTGAAGCTTGCAAGGTAGATTGGGAAGAGAGAGAGAGGGGGGGGAAGGAAGGACCCCACTTGGGTCTTCTCTTGTCAGTGTCTAGCTGCTGTCTGGTTGCTGCAGAGAAAACAACAGCTTAAACACACAGATGGTGGGATTGTCACATGACCATCACTCAGTGTTTCAAGCATGGTGGTTACCAGTGTGTACTCTCTTGCACCTTAATCAGTCCATGTCTAGGAATTCCCTTCTCACAACTAGGGTCGCATTGTTCAGGTGATTAGGTTTGAGTGGTTTGTCTCCACCAGTTTAATATTCAGCAATGGCCTTGATGCCTTGCTAATGGGAACAGGATAGGTGGTTCACTCATTCCCCAAATCATTGTTCTTATTGGGTCTGTGCAGACAATCCATCTCCAGCTCAATGCATTGGAATGAGGAGTGCAGTGATGCAAATTGGGGTAACCATCTTTAGCTGCTAGTATAGTCATTTTTTATCTGTTTCTTTTTCAAATTTAATTCAGGCTTCTAGCCGGTGGATTTAAAAAAGTCGTCATTTGGGATAGCACGTTTTCATGACAATATCAGCAGAGAAAAAGTACTAGAGAAACTAGTCAAATCTGACAAATCCCCCGGATTCTAAGAGATCGCTGCAGAGATGATGGATGTGCTGGCTATGACTTTCCAATATTCCCTAGATTCTGGAACAGTCCCAGCAGATTGGAAGTTAGCAAATGTAACCGCTATTCAAGAAAGGAAGGAGAAAGAAAACTGGGAACTACAGGCCAGTTAGCCTGATGTCAGTCGTCAGGAAAGTGCTGGAATCTATTAAGGAAGTCTTAACAATGTACTTAGAAAAGCAAAGTATAATTAGAACAAGTCAACATGAATTTACGAAAGGGAAATCATGTTTGACAAATTTATTAGAGCTGTTTAAGGATGTGACTAGTAGGGTAGATAATGGGGAACCACTAGATAGAGTATACTTAAATTTCCAAAAGGCATTCGGTAAGGTGCCACACAAAGTTAAGGGTTCGTGGTGTTGGGGGTGATATATTAGCATGAACACGAAGCAAAGTGTAGGGATAAATGGGGCACTTTCAAGTTGGCAGGCTATGACTAGTGGAGTGCCGCAAGGATCAGTGCCGGGGCCTGAGCTATTTACAATCTATATTAATGACTTAGACAAAAAGATAGAGTAATGTATCCAAGTTTCTGACAATACATAGGTGGGAATGCAAGCAGTGAGGAGGACATAAAGAGGCTGCAAAGAGATACAAACAGATTAAGTGAGTGGGCAATAAGGTGGCAGTTGGAGTGAGGTTGTTCACTTTAGTTTAAGAATAGAAGAGCAGAATATTTTTTTAAAAGGTATGAAACTTGTAATGTTCAGAGAGACTTGGGTGTACTCATGCAAGCAACACAAAAAGTTAGCATGCGGGTACAGCAAGCAATTAGGAAGGCAGATGGCATGTTGACCTTTATTGCAAGGAGATTGGAGTAAAAGAATGAAGAAATCTTCCTACAGTTGTATGGATCTTTGGTGAGACCATAACTCTGCAATTTTGGTCTCCATATTTAAAGAAGGGTGTACTTATCTTGGAGACAGTAGAGCGAAGATTCAGGTAGATGGTTCCTGGGATGAGAGGATTCACCTGTGTTGAGAGGCTGAGTGAGTTGGATCTATATTCTCTGGAGTTTAGAAGGAGAGGTGATCTCATTGAAACTTTCTAGATTATGAAGAGACTTGACAGGGTAGATACTGAAACAGTTTCCCCTGGTTGGGGAAGCTAGGATAAGGGGCTGATTATTTAGAACCGAGATGAGAAATTTTTTTACTCAAAAGGTTGTGAATCTTTGGAATTCTCTATCCCAGAGGGTAGTAGATGTGCCATCATTGAATATATTTAAGGCTGAGATCGACATGGATATGGGAGCGGGCGGGAAAGTGGAGTTCAAGCCCAGTATCAGCCATGATGTTGAATGGCAGAGCAGGCTTGATGGGCCGTATGGTCTACTCCTGCTCCTATTTCTTATGTACATTTCAAAAAGTACTTCTTTGCCTATAAAGCGGTTTGTCCTGAGCAAAAACAGAAAATGCTGGAAATACTCAGCAGGTCAGGCAGCATCTGTGGAGCGAGAGAAACCAGAGTTAACATTTCAGTGACCTTTCATCAGAACTGGAGAAGGTTAAAAATGTAACTGGTGTTAAGCAACTACAGAGGCAGGGAAAGCTGGAAGTGGGGAGAGGGAAAAGAATAAAAGGGAATGCCTGTGATAGATTGGAAGGCAGAATTGATGAAATGACAAAAGGGATGATGCTGCATGCAAAAGGAGGTAGTAATGCGTCAAGAAAAGAAACAAAAAAACTGGGTCTAGAGGAGTGTTAATGACAAAAGTGGAATCAATATCAGCAGCTGCCGTCAAGGGGGGATAAAAAGCAGCAGTTAAACTCCAGAAGGCTGTTAAGTGCCTAATTGAAAGATGAGGTGCTGTTCCTTGAGCTTTTGTTGAGCTTCATTGGAACAGTGCAGGAGGCCAAGGACAGAGTGGGAGTGGAATGGAAAATTAAAATGACTGGTGACAGGAAGCTCGGGGTCATGCTTGCAGTCTGAATGGAGGTTTTTCACAAAGCTAAGTTGAAAGAAGGACATGTAAATTGCTGTTTCACCTGGAAAGTGTGTTTGGGGCTTTCCTGTCATTGTGCAGGAAGATGATGGGGTGGTGTGGGTGATTGAAAAGTGAACTGGGGAGTCATTCTTACATGTGACATTATCTGATGACATGTCAGGTTCCACATGTACACTGACATCCAGCTGTACTTCGCCACCACCTCTCTCGATTGCCTCCAGTGACTCTGAATTATGAGACTGCTTGTCTGATATTCAGTCTTGGATAAACTGTAATTTGGAGTTTGTGGTTGGGGCAGATGATGATGGCTTTGGTCTATCCAATGTATTCATTCCCCTCTTGAGCCATTGCCTCTGGTTGTACCCAAGCTGAACTTATAACCTCATATCCTCCATCAAAACGACTACCTACTGCCACCTCTGCAACATCACCTGCCTCCACCCCTACCTCAGCCCGTCTGTTGCCGAAGCTGCCCTCTGTCTTTGTCAGCTCTGGACTCTTTTAATGCTGCTGTCCAATCTCTGACCTTAAACTTCAGCTTATAGAACTCTGCTGCCTGTATCCTATCTCACCATTTCTTGCTCGCTATCTATGTCCTTGATAATTGACATTATCTCACACCTTCAAATTAAAATGTTTATTCATCTCATGGCCTCACCCATATCTATCTTTATAATCTCCTGCAGCCCTACAACCTCTCCATACCCTTGAAATCTGCAGTTTTCTGACTTTGGCCTTTTGTGCACTTACCCCACCCTGCCCCACCCTTTGCAGCAGTGCCTTCAGCCATTTAGGCCCCATGCTCCCCGTCATTCTGGGAAGATTAGGATCCCTACCTCGGCAGTCCATCTTCCTGGCTTCCTTTTAAGACCCTCCTTCAAACTCACCATTTGACAAAGCTTTTGGTCACCCCTGATATTTTCTCCCTTAGCTTGGAGTCAATATTTGTCTGTCTGGTTTACACCTCTGTGAAGCACTTTGGGACTTTTTAAATCATTAAAGCTACAATATAAATGCAAGTTGTTAAATTTCTACAGTAAATGCAAACAAAATCTTTGTTGCAGAGTTGAAGCTGGTCACAGTCACAAAATTGCAAGATACGTTTTAATGAAGAAGGGCCTTGACCCGTTTGTTCTCATCTTTCCATAATACCCACTCTTCTGCCTGCCTGTTGCCGTATTTAGTTGTTTATTGAATAAGCCCACTATCCTGGCCTCAGCTTCTCTTACTGATGATCTGTTGCAGCTGTTAATTATTTTCTGTAAGGAAACACTTCCTGACATCTGTACGGAATTTGGCCATCCGAACCCTGTGCTGTCTTGAAGTCCTGGAGTATGTGAAAGTAGTGGGTTTGTGTTTATTTTCTGTATCTCATTAGATTCAATTTGGTCTATTTTTTGAAGCTGAAAAGTCCTGGTTTATCAAGTTGCTTAGCAAGCACTTCATTCTCTAATGTTGTTGCTCTGCATTTCACTGTCTTGAAGGCCTGGATGGCATGAGCAGGGCACTATATGGCTTCAACATCACTTTCTGAAGATTTGAACACTCATAATTTGGTGATATAGCACGCCATCCTACATGGCTTTAAATATTGCTGCCTCCAATCTTTTTGACTTGACTACCAATCAATTCAGCTTCATGTTGGCAAGTTCTGTTCCAACTATGGAGTACATGTGCCTTCTATTCTTAGTTATACACAAACCAGGATATTAGTACTGAACTTTATTTTCCACTTATCAGCCCAGCTGCAGGTAGAACCCTCTCTTTGTAAGATTTTAGTTGGATCCTTTTGAAACCACAGCCCTTGTTCACCTCTCTATTCTACCCCCCACCCTCTTTTCTGCAAATGTAACTACCTTGCATTGAGAAATTTTGGCGTTCTAACCTTTCCTCCACAAAGGATTGGGGGAAGGTGGGAGATAGAAATTTTCAAAAGCTCCACCCCAACACTCTTCCAACCTGCCTACTTCCGGTTTTAATGGAGGCAAGCTGAGGGTGTGGGGGTGGTCGACCATTCCATTCGGAGGAGGGTTGGTAAGTAACATCTTTTAAGAAGGTTGCATGTCTTCATTTTTAGAGGTTTTATATTTTTAACACATGGAGGCTGGGCTTCCCAGGGCCCATGAATCCTGGCAGGTAAAAGGAGGTGAGAAAGACTAGATCCATAAGGTAAGGACAACACTTGTGGGACAGGACAAGCAGGAGTGTTTTCCCTTGGGGCCCAACAAACCTACCTCTACACACCCTGAAGTCACCCAACTTCCCTGGCTATCAATCTGGCTGGCTGGCTGTGGAGTGGGAAAAAATTTAAAAGGTGACCTATGCTTAATTTCTGCGCGATCTCTAGGAAGCTCATTTATGGTTTTCCAGTCCAGAAATCCCCCCTCCCACCCCCCATCCCCACCCCACCAACC
The DNA here is from genome assembly GCF_036365525.1 of Heterodontus francisci. Classification (NCBI taxonomy): domain Eukaryota; kingdom Metazoa; phylum Chordata; class Chondrichthyes; order Heterodontiformes; family Heterodontidae; genus Heterodontus; species Heterodontus francisci. The sequence continues at coordinate 34,132,660 of NC_090401.1, forward strand.
TCTGCTTCCTTCAGAGCCCTGAGTAAATGTATGGTTTATGAATATTCAGAAATGTTGAGGTTCCAGCACAAATCCCAAGGGCATCCTACTCCATTCTTCCCCTGCTCTTTCATTGCCACCTGACTCCTTTTAACAACTAGCTTTCATGTTATTCCCTTTAGCGAATAACTAATCGAAATTCATGCTTTGCACGCATGATGCCCACTGACTTAAGTTTGTAATCTCTCATTTGTTGCTTGATCCAAAGCCTTTTGTAAGTCTAAATACTTCAGGACCAATGGTTTCCTCCCCCCACCTCCCCATATCAATTTAAGATATTGTCTCATTCTTTAAAAAAAGCTTGACTAGACATGATCTATCCATTTTAAAGCCACTTTGGCTGTATTTTGTTTGAGCATTTTCTTACTGATGCTCTACTATTCTGTTTCTGATTATCAAAATCAAGATAATCTGGTCTCTGACTTTGTCATGCTTGGCTTTCATCCCCTAAAGTTGTATCCTACTCGGGCAGCTCATTTCCTTCCAGTTCTTGCAGTATATTTGTCCTTAAGATTAGATTAGAGATACAGCACTGAAACAGGCCCTTCAGCCCACCGAGTCTGTGCCGAACATCAACCACCCATTTACACTAATCCTACACTAATCCCATATTCCCAACAAACATCCCCACCTGTCCCTATATTTCCCTACCACCTACCTATACAGGTGACAATTTATAATGGCCAATTTACCTGTCAACCTGCAAGTCTTTTGGCTTGTGGGAGGAAACCGGAGTACCCGGAGAAAACCCACGCAGACACAGGGAGAACTTGCAAACTCCACACAGGCAGTACCCAGAATCGAACCCGGGTCCCTGGAGCTGTGAGGCTGCGGTGCTAACCACTGCGCCACCGTGCCGCCCTAAAGAATCTTTAATTTTCAAAAGACGTCTGTCTGTATGCTAATTTTAATGCACATATAGAGAATTATAAAAAAGCGGTGTCATAAATATTTCAAATGTGTACTGAATTCCTACATGTCAAAAACTTGATTTTTGGATGATTTCTCCTTTTTAGCTATTAAGCTACCTTTATATATTTTGCTGTTTTAAAAAGAAAAAAAAAAGTTTTCCTTTCATACCTTTGCATGATCGGGCTCGAGACCCTAAATTTAAGGCTTCTCTTGCACGTCATTGGTTCTTGGACATGCCACAAGGTCGACAATATTGCACTAATGAAGCCATCATAGGTTGGGAATCTTTACAGACTTCAACTTCTGAATTTATAGTAGCTTTGCTGGAGTTCAAAGTCTGAACTATATTTAAAAATAAAAGGAGAAAATGTTGGAAATACTCAGCAGGTCTGTCAGCTTATTGGAGAGAGAAACTGAGTTAATGTTTCCGTTTAATGACCTTTCGTCAGAATTGGGAAAAGTTAGAGATGTTGTAATGGGTTTTAAGTAAGTAGAGGGGCAGGGAAAAGTGTGTGGTGGGGGGTGTTGGTGGGGAGTAGGTGCACCATGGGGTGGCAGGAATAGAATAAAAGGGAAGGTCTGTGATCACGTGGAAGGCAAGCGAGATTAAATGGCAAAAGGATTGATGGTACAAGACAAAAGGAGATGGCAATAGGACGAGTACATAAAAGATGGCTCTGGAGGAGGCATAAATGGAATTAACAGAATCACTACCAACAGCTGCCATTGGTAAAATTGGGGGCAGAGGCTATGATCTAAAATTGTTGAACCCAGTGTTATGTCTGGAAGGCTGTAAAATGCCTCATTGAGATGCTGTTCCTCAAGTTTACTTTGAACTTCCTGGAATGGTGTAGGAGGCCAGGGTCAGAGAGGTCACTGGGATGGAAAATTAAAGTGACTGGTGACTAGATGCTTGGGTCACACTTGTAGACTGAATGGAAGTATCTTGCAAAGCGGTCACCCAGTCTCTGCTTGGTCTCCCTAATGTCGAGCAGACTGCATTGTGACCAATAAATACAGTAGACTATATTGAAAATAGTTCAAGTAAATTGCTGTTTCACCATGAAAGTGTGTTTGGGGTCCTGGGTGATGGGAAGGGATGATGTAAAAGAGCTGGTGTTGCATCTACTGTGCTTGCCTGGAAAGATGGCAAGGGAGGGGTGATTGAGGAGTGGGCTAGGGTGTCATAGAGGAAACTGTCTCTTTATTGCAGGCAGGGGAGGGGTAGAAAACATATGTTTAGTGGGGTGGGGGGTGGAAGGTGAGGACAAGGGGAACTAGGTTCTGGGAGGGAGGGGAGGGGTGAAAACTGAAAGTGTCTGTTCCATTTCCTGCACTGTCGGGTGCCTTGTCAATGACCATGGTGGGGAATCCTCAGTTGAGGAAAAAGGAAGACCTATTGGAAAATGGCATTACCAAACAAATGTGATGGAGAAACTGGGAGAAGGAATAGTCCTTACAGGAAGCAGGATAGGAAGAAGTGAAGTGTATATTGAACTATATTGCCTTCCGAGCTGAGTGTGATCAGTAAGACTCCAGATGTCTTCATTTAGCTGAGTACTGTATTCATGGAAATGGCATTTGTCAAATTTTTAAAATTTAATTTACAAGTATGGCATAATTATAAACATTGTCGTTTTATCACTTTTATATTCATTTGGACTCTGCTGCCTGTGTCCTAACTCTCACCAGGTCCCGTTCACCTATCACTCCTGTGCTTGCTGACCTACATTGGCTCCTGATCAAGCAATGTCTTGATTTTAAATTTTTCATCCTTGTTTTCAGTTCCCTCCACGTCCTCATCCCTTCCTATCTCTGTAATCTCCTTCAGCCTTACAACCCCCTGAGATATCTGCAGTCATCTAATTTTGGCCTTTGAGCAACCCCAATTTTAATTGCTCCACCATTGGTGGCCATGCCTTCAGTTGCCTAGGCCCGAAGTTTGGGAATTCGCTCCCTGCACTACTACCTCGTTCTCCTCCTTTAAGACGCCCCTTAAAGCATACTTTGAGCAACCATTTGGTCATCTGATCTAATATCTCCTTATGTGGCTTGGGGTCATTTTGTTTTATAATGCTCCTGTGAAGAGCCTTGGGATGTTTTATTCCATTAAAAGCGCTGTATAAATAGAAGTTGTTCGATCATAAATTGTTGTCGGAGTGAATGTAATGGTGTATGCTGGTAATGAGATTTGTTTTTGCAGATTTAGGTTTTTTAATTTTTTGTGTGCTGAGTTGCTAGAAGTGTAAGCAAGGGAACAAAAGGAACATAAAAATAAACTTTTTTTTTGAAAAAAAGTTACCTTTTTATACTCTAACTGGAACTCCATACTTATAATTTTTTAGTGGCAGCGAAGTTGACTGGCAGTAATGAACACAATATATTGTTCAAAGGATCATTAAACTGAAATGGACAAGACTCAACTTTCTATGGCGAGTTTATTTCATATTTGCCTCAAGTGCAGCAACTTCAGTCATTGAATGCATTTCAATGGTGAGGCAGAGACTGAAATGCCCTCAATTTGAAGCTAATGGAGTGGCACAACTCGGACAGTATCTTTTTGGGTTTGCATGTTTAACCACACATCTATCCCTTGCCAGAAGCTGCTGTAGCATTTGTGCATAAATAATGGTGGCACCTTTAGCCTCTGTTATTTTGGCAGTAAATTATTGCCCAATATTATGATGAAAATGGCCTATGGCTCTTCTCTCCATACTTTCATACTCCCTTTATGCTCTGATATTCCCTTTAATTAAAAAAAAACTGAAAGATTTAATTTATGATATTTGGAAGTTGAAGAGGAGTTGGATCTTAAGCCAATTTTTCATTGTTCAAAGACTCATTTTCAAAATTGCTTAGCTACATCAATGACCGTTTCAGAAGTTTGAAAAAATGCAAAATACTTACACTGGGGAATTTGTACTAAATCTAAATATAATTAAACTATAAAGTGGATTGCTATATTGTATTTTTAAAGTAAAATTGAAGAGCAATGTAAAACCATAGAAATTGTCCTTCCTAAATTGAACACTCTATCTTGTTTGTAATGTCAATGCCCTTTGTTTTTGCATGTTTATTTAGAAAAAATCTGTCATCTCAGTAAACCTTGCCAAATTACATCTTTTGATCAGACACTCATTCCCTTTTTTCAAAAAAAAAAATTGTTTTCTTGGATAATGACTTGTCAATCCAATAATGCAAGCAATATACATTCCTCTGCAGTTGGTCAACATAAAATATGCTTTTCCAGTATTACCAGAGACAACAATAGAGGGCTGAATGAAGGAACTGGCATTTAAAAAAATACAGAACTTTGTGCATGAAATGTTCATCAGATTTTTTTGGCTTCTTTCATAAAATATCTATTTTGAAATAAATAATGTAGCTAATTACTTCTCAAAAGTACCTAAACACATTATCTCAATATTTTAAAATCATTTTTTGGACTGCTGCCTAGTCTACTTTTTTTTCTTATGCATTCTGTTTTTTCTTCTAAACTCTCCTGTCTAGTGATGCCTACCATGTAATTTCCAAGTTGTGAACGGACACAAGGTCTACAAATAGGCCTCTGTTACTGCTCAGTTAAATAGACTGCTGGGATACCAATTTGGAGAAACAGTGAATGACTTGGTTGCAGTTTCTTGTAGGGTAATTTTTTTGCTTCACCTTCCTATTGAGAAAGACTCCTTCCCTCCCATTGCTGCCCATATTGAAATTGAAGAAAGGACTCATCCTGTGGCAAATTCTGGGCATCAATGATCTAGTGCCTTGGTAAATCAAAGTGCCTTATTAAAGTTTTAACAAGCGTGTCCTACTTCAAATTCACTGAAATCTAAACTCGTGTTTTAGTTGTGCATCGTTGATTAATTTTGCATCTGTTTAATGAATAAATGCTTAATTCAGATTTCCAAACTATTTCTTCACATTGGAAAAGGGACATGCTGGTTCTGAGACATTTTTCTTGCCACTTTAGCTACTGTCATGAGTTTGTATTTTTGAAAGCTTTGCGTTCTATGTGTTTTGAAAACTGAGAAAAAGAATTTTTTGTTAACATTGAACGCTGAAACTTGGTGTCTGAACTGAATGGCACAGACTGCAGGACACCTGTTCCAAACAACAGCAAGGGAAATGGCAGGTCACATGACTTGATTCTTAGAGTTTGTTTCACTTCTGCATTGTAAACGTCCAGTGCTGGACAGGCAGGAGGCAGAACAAACTGGCTGGGACTTCTTTTTCTCTGGTCTACAAAAAACACCTCTCCCTGGGAAAAAAAAAGGCTTGCCTCGCTTGTAAAAAGAAATTCTACATTTGAGGTGGTGGCTGTGATCTGCCTGGTGAGGAAAAGACCCAGGAAAAGAAGAGTTGCTGCTCTCTGTGGAGAGAGGAAGCCCTGCATTTTAAAAGGTAGCAGATTCCTGTTGCCTTCAGACTGAAAAACCTCTGTCTCAGGAGTGATTCCTGCTGCCTCTTGTGTTTTGAGAAATCCTGAAAGCGCAAGAAAGCTTCTGTTTCTCGACTGCTATTTCAAAACCCAAGTAGTCCTGTTGCTACACCCTTTGCTGAAAGATCTGCATGATGCCTGCTGCAGAGGAAGTGCTGTGAATGCCTACCCAACACAGGCTGTTCATTAACCTCGCCTGGAGAGACCTTGAGTGGCATCTGACTATTCAACTCTAGGACACCTCACCGACTTGGAAATATCCTACCAGAACGTGACAACCTAATTATTTTACTTTTCCGAAGAGACAGTTGTAAACGTAAACACCTTTACTCCCGGTTAACTATATATTTTTGGTGTGCGTGTGCATGAGGGTGAGGAGGAATAAGAAGTTTGAGAAGAATCCTTTCACATAGAGTTATCTCATTATTGTTTACAACTTTGTTAATTAATAAATTTTGTTGTTTAAAGAAACCTGGTTTGGTGTGCTTTATTCTGGGGCACAAATAGTGTTTAATTTGGCTATTTTCCGGTAGGTGGGAAACTTTACTAATATGCTATGACTTGTGGAGTAGTGGGACTGAATTAACAGTGCATTACTCCTGACTTGGTCGTAACACTACTCAATGCTTTATCAGGGTTTCTTTTCGTTCAAATGGTTTATATACTGCCATTGCATCTTCATATGTTTTGTTTTTGATATGAGTCCCTGCTTTGCTTTGGGTTGTAAGACTGATGTTTACTGGTTCAGGAGAGGACTAAGTATAAAAGTTGAGACTAAACTCGATTTTCATCAATGCAATCTGTATAGAAACCCATGTACAATGCAGAAAGGATTTAAAAGAAAATTCTCACCCCACTCCTTCCCAGTCAGCACTGCTTATTAGACCAGTGACTAATACTGTTTTGTAGTGAGTACAATAGCATGGAGAACAGCTTGACATAGATTGTGCCAATGGCACAGCCTTTTGTTTCTAGCTTTAATTTCTGCTAACTAAATTGTGCTGATGTTTGGGCATTCAGTGTATGTCCTCTTTAACCTGTAATTCATCGATTTTTCACCTCCCAGTAGCTCTTGGCAGCTATGATTTCATGCAGTGATTAGTATTTCCTGGCACCAAATGTACAATCATCAGGGAGCTGGATTAGTTGCAATAAATCACAGCCTTCCATTTTAGTGTTAGTGTACATTATTTCATTTTTAATCAGAGACTTCCATGGAGGCCTCAAATCACACTTTACATCCAGTACAAAGACCTTAGCAGTAATCAAGGCCTAGAACCTGTACATTCGGTGTCCTTATGTACAATAATGCAGACAGAATGGTGAGGGGAAAGCCAATAGGGCAATCAGCAACTGGCCAGCACCAAAAAGCTCACTATGAACTTTGACAACAGTTAGCAGAAGCCCATACCAGTAGACCATAGACTGTAATCCAATGTGCCAGATGGGATGGATCACAGTATAATGAGACTGAAAGCTTACAAACTAGTTTTGCTCGTTTATGCCAACTGTTAACCCAAACTATCACTTAATTGCAGAACTCATTTCAGTGGAATTCCATGACTGACTTCTGTGCCAACCATCTCAACCCCGGTCGTATAGGCTGTACCTGTTCTCTCTCTCTTGCATGTGTCTGTATGCTCCTTCACACTTTATATATGTGTAGCTGTAATTGCATTGCTGGAATGTTAAGGAGGCAGAAATTAGTTAGACTGGTTGCCAGGTATTCGTTCCAGCATCAGACCAACAAGATGTTGATGATGGTGTTCTTTCATAGAGGATGATTTAAAACTGTAGAATTAACAGCATATACCCTGTGGAAAAAGTCAGGATTGTGCACTGTCAATATTCATTGTACTTACTAAAGCAAAATGTAAACTGGTTACTCTCCAGTATTTTAATCCGCACATATGCCCCACATATCCAGCAATCTGAATTTCTGATCTTGTTACTTTTATAGGTTTGTCCAAATTATTACAAACAGAATTCCTAAGGATTTACCTTACCGTAGGAATTTAAAAGTTACATGGTAAACATTGTGGATTACTTACTGTTATCCCATGTATTCATTTTACTTTGGAGTATCTTCATACAAATGGACTAAAAGGAATGCAGCAGACATATTTGGCTAACTAAATATGAAATGAATATGAAAGCATAACCACATAAACTGTAGATAAGTATATTGCTGATTCAATCCTAGAATATCAGCGCAAGATCACATTTTAAAATTCATTCATACTGATTTGAAACATTGATCCAGTTTCTTTGCGTTCAGCACATCTTGTAGATCCAATTCACAGCTACACTTCACTTGGAGACAGTAGGGTATTAGAGTCATAGTCATTTACAGCACAGAAGGAGGCTATTCAGCTGGTTGAGTCCATGCCATCTCTCTGTAGAGCAATTCAATCAGCCCTATTCCTCTGCTCTATTCCCATAGCTTGCAAGTTTATTTCCAAGTGCCCATCCAATTTCCTTTTGAAATCATTCCACTACTACAGTATTGTAATAGTTAAATCAGTACTTTAAATTTGACCATTTTCACCCCTCCCCTCTTCGAAGATTTCGACTCTGCAATGGTATTGTTCCATGGGTGCTCTGCAGTACCTTGTGTGAGTTCTGACTGAGTTCCAACATGCTATTTGATTTTTTTTTTTATGGTCAAGTGAGGAGTGGTTGAAGGACTTCCCTCTTTTCCCTCCCCTTGTTACACCACAACAGGTTTAATTCTTTCTTGAAGCGGATGTGCTGGCCAATTCAGTAGGTGTTTACTTACTTGCTATGATCATAACAAGAACCAATCGGACAGGTTTTCTTGAGTTTAACAAAGAAAGAGGTTATACAGTCTGTGAAGTTTGGTGATTTGGCTGGCTTCTAGCTGAATTCAGTGGTTCTTGGGCTTTTAGTTTGAAGAGGTAGATGACTGGTTCAGTGAGTCTATTGGAGATAGCAGTGTGGATGATTTCTTCCAACAGGATCTCTGATTGTAGCCGGAGTATGCAATTGTGGTCTGTCAACAAGCAGTATTTAAAAGCTTTCAAGTTGGAATGGAGAGAGTGGGGGGACCCCCCCACTTAGGTCTACTCATGTCAGAGTCCAGTTGCTTCTCTGCTGTGGAGAAAAACACCAACTTAAAAACCACAGATGGGGAGGGGTGGTCACTCAGTGATTCAAACATGGCAGTTAACAGTATTTCTTAGCTGAAAAGAACAGGTAGTTCCTTTAAACTTCCTGGGTCTTGGTTCTTGCCAGGAAATGCACAGACATTTCATCTCCCTCCTCACCCCTTTGCAATGTAGGATACAGTGTAGCAAACTAGGTTATCATAATCTGCCAGCAGTCATCTTGTTTTAAATGCTCTCTTTAAATTTCTTTAAAAAAAAATTTAAATCTCCAGTCAGTGGACCCAAGAAAATGATCGTTCAACAAAACACATTGGCGTGACAATTGCAACGAGGGAGGTGGCATTACAGCTTAATTCAAATGTGTTTTTGCCTGACATCCGTTCACAGTTACCTCTGACAAATGATGATCCTGAGCAGGCTTTTTTCCCCCCTCTGAAATTCAGGGGTGCAGAGGCCAAAATGCAGTCCCTATTGACATTCCAAATGAAATCAGCAAAGACTGGGGATTAAATCTGGCACCTTCTTTGTCTGCACTGTTCAGCTACGCATTGTCTAATCCCACTGAGCCATCAGGGAAAGACTTGCACTGCTTAAGTGATAAAATAGCCCGCATTGCAAAGATTTGCAGATTTTCTTGTCATTTCACTGTGAATCAGAGCGATCATTCTGATAGTGACGGAATTTGTACTTTGTGTCACACTGATTGAAATGCCTAATAAACATTTATTTTTAAAGTGAATTAAAACCTACAAATTATTAATCGTCTTCAAGTCACCACGGCTTTTTTTATACAAATCATGTAGATTTGATTTTCTTAACCTACCATCTTAAGTTTTTATTGTTGACCCAGTATGGCACAGTTGGCATTCGGGCTGCATATTTCCACCACAAATCTTGGATTTTGCGCACACCCAATACCAAGTACCATTTTCTTAAGTAAAGACTTAATCCTCAGATCTATACCTTAACTTCTTACATTGTCTATTGATTTGGGCTTTCTAGAATGAAGGCAGTGGAGGGTGCCAGATTTTTGAGGTGTTAGGTACAATACACATACGTATGGTAGATTTCAGCTGTCACTACCTTTTTATAGCAGCAGGTTGTTGTACTTGGGATAGGTTTGTTTATAGGTTGAGAGACACGTGAAATGGTGTGAAGATTGCATGTTTGAGGACAAGAATGCCTATTCTGTTCCTCCTATGATCTGAGAGCTGAAAGTAAAGCTGAAGCAGAGTCAATATGTGTGGTATCTGCAAGTTAAACAATATTAAGATGATGCATTAGGTCATTCTGCTGTCTGTGACAAGGCTCCGGCTGATTCTAAAGTGTGGAAAGATTTCTAGTTCCTTCCCTTTTTTGATTTAGATTTGTATTGTGTGTAGGAAAACAGGAGTGAAGTTTTGCAGAAAAATGGGATTAATGCTGAAATGCTCTACATTATTTAGTGTACAGCAAAATGGCAATGGGTTAGCTTTGAAAACTGAAGGTTTCTGCAGTATGTCATTAGTGTCAAATAGCTGACTTTTTGTTGCATTTTTAGCATACTGTATATATGCAGGATAAACACACAATTCCACTGCAGAGAGATAACATTGCATTCCACAGTTGATCTCAAATTTGGGCAAATATGCTCTCATCTGACAGTTCTTTTGATAATGAACAAAATGTTGCCTTTCTTGGTGGATTTAAACATGGATCTGCAGCAAAGCTTTGCAATGACCTCACAGACATGATTAGTGTTAGCACCCTCAAAGCGTTAAAAGGTCCGAGTGAATACTTTTATCGATCACCAGATGTGTACTTTAATTTATAAAAGTAGTAGAGGTATCTGGGAAGGAGATCTTCTGTATATTGTTGCCAAAGATTATAGCAAGATTTGTTGAGAAGTTTAATTTCTTGCACTAAAACATCAGTTCTTTTTTCTGTTACCTTGGCAGTGCTTGTGAAGGATCGGGGCATGGAATGAAGGGTTTAACCAGGAAATGTTTTCTTCAAGACTTCAATTGATGGAATGTTGCAGCACAGATGGTGGCTATTCAGCCCATTGTGCCTGTGCTGGCTCTTTGAAAGAGCTCATCACTTAATGCCCCTCCTCTGCTATTTCCTCATCCCATTTATAAAAAACAACACTTCAGCTATATATCCAGTTCCCTTTTAAGAGCTCATGGATTCTGTTTCTGTTGCTTTTTTGAGGTAGGGCATTCGACGCCTTAACAACTGAGTTCAAAATTATAGAAGCAAAACTGTAGTATGTCTGCCTAGGTGCATAAGAACCTAAGTTAGCAGAAACAATTTTAAGGACACATATTAATATGCATTTTTGTTTGCAGTTCCCTTGGTGGCTTTTTATAAATGATTGTAGAAGTTGTGTCTTGCCTGTCTGTGCTCTGACCTGGGTGTGTTTGGGACACTGTGGAAGGAGCTTTGTTCATATCTTTATTCTTACAAATCTTGTGCCTGTATGGATGTATGTCCAGTAATGTTATGTCGTTCAGTTATTTTGACCAGTCAGATCACAGAACAAGTAATCAATATTCCTTCAACCATTTGTGTTCCAGGATCTAGTTAAATCTTGAAGACCACTGATCTTTCATTTACCTGTGTAACCAATTAGAACTCAGAATCATCTCTATCATGTCATTTCCAATTGATTTAGTTCCAAAGATATCCAATTACTATCAAAAACTTTGTGGTTTCCATGGCCGCTGCTCACTCAGCACAGTTTACAGACTAAAAATAAGAATTACAATAGAATGGGCACGCACAACTCATTTCCTCAGTGCGGGCGGGAAAAAGTCACAAACTTCTCCATATTATCTTTAACGTTTAGTTTTCTTCCCACATTGCCCAGTGTATTTTATCAGGTGTCAATTAGTCCTTTTCTTCCACTCATAGGTAGAACATGATCATGAAGAGCAAGTATTGCTATTGCATTTTTCCTTGCTTTCTGGTATGTTCGAGGTATGAAATCATTTGGTGGATGGGCAAACGAAATGCAAGTTGGTCTACTTTAGGATAATACTACAGTGATGTAGGTGCATGGGAATACTGTCTACAATGCAACAATTTTCCCCCATCCCGTACAATATAAAGGATAAATCTTAATTTGTGAATTTGCGAAATAGTGTTAAAAATTTTTTGTTCTTTCATGGGATGTGGGCATCGTTGGCAAGGCCTATTCCCAATTGTCCTTGAGAAGGTGATGATGAGTTTAGGTACACCCACATTGTTGTCAGGAAGGCAGTTCCAGGTTTTTGACCCAGCGACCATGAAGGAACAGCAATATAGTTCCAAGTCAAGCGGTGTGTGGCTAGGAGGTGAATTTGCAGGTGTTGGTGTTCCCATGCATCTGCTGCCCTTGTCCTTCTAGGTGGTAGAGGTCACGGGTTTGGAAAGGGCTGTTGAAGGGAGCTTGGCAAATTGCTGCAATGCATCTTGCAGATGGTACACACTGCTGCTACTGTGTGCCAGTGGTGGTGGGAGTGAATATTTTTAAGGTGGTGGATAGGGTGCTGATCAGGTGGGCTGCTTTGTCCTGGATGGATCAAGCTGCTTGAGTGTATATTCTATTGTACTTTGTCATGTAATCATCTTCATTTCCCATTTTTCCTGAACATGTATTTTTAAAAATGCGATTTCAATATTGTATTACAATGTCAAATAATCCCAACTTTCCTTTCTAAGATTTGCAATAACATTCAGGTAGTTCTAGCATTATGCAATGGGGTGTTTTGACACTAATTTGCTTGAGTAGGGTACAATGTAGGGATAGTAATATTTGAGATGTACAAGACAGATGAGGAGGGTTAAGGAAATGAGCATTTATTTAATGTATGCTTTAAATTCTAGACTGAAGTGATAAGTATTCAATTCAGCAGCCAGGGGGCAGGAATGCCTTGACATGCTGGTAAGCACTGAACCATAGAGCATTGAGGAAGAGACTGAACTGGGTCGTTGTCAGTTCATGCTGAATCAGATATGATCATTATCAGCAACCATATTGTCCAGCTTTCTTTTGGGTCAGCTGTGGCTCAATTGGTAGCACTCTTGCCTTCGACTCATAAGGTTTTGGGTTCAAGCCCCACATGGGGCTTCAGTACAAAAATGAAGGCTGACACTTCAGTACAGTACTCGGGGAGCACAGCACCATTCAGGTGAGTTATGCCTGGTGTCCTGGCCAATATTTATCCCTCAATCAACATTACAAAACCAGATTATCTGGTGAGGATCACATTACTGATTGTGGGAGTTTGCTGTGCACATACTGGCTGCCGTGTTTCCTACATTACAACAGTGACTCCATTGCAAAAGTACTTCATTGGCTGTAAGGATCTTGGAGATGTCTGGTGGTTTTTGGAAACACTATATAAATGCAAGTCTGTCTGTCTTTTGTTTCTTAATACAAAATAATTCCAAGATTTACCTCCCCTCCTTTTAAGCTCTTGAAGTATTAGTTTGTTTGCCTCCAAATGGTTATTCCTAGTAAAGGCCTGCTACCCGATGGGACCTGATGACATGTGTCGGGGTCGGATCTGGTTCCTCTTCCGGGTCCAGCTTTCGGGCTTGGGTTGGGCCGGGTCTGGGTCGGATACATACAGCAAAAAGTGTTAAAAGTAAAAAACCTACCCGAGCTGGGAGTCCCGGACATCAAAGAAGGAAACTCTGAGTCGGCGCAGTGAGCATCTCTATGATGTCATCACGCTCATGCTGCAGCTTCCTGAAGATTGGGAGTCGCAAGGTAGGTAAAGGGAATATTCCAGTGGTTGGGCGTGGGAAAAAATGGAGGAACTTGGGCCGGGTCGGGCTTGGGTCCGATGTGGTGCTGTCGGGTTTGGGTCGGGATTTTGTTTTGGTGACCTGGGCAGGCCTTTAATTCCTAGAAGTTTAATCAGTAGCCTTTACCAAAAATTTTTATTTCATTTGAAGGCAAAAGTGAGAATCCTTAGATCAACTATTTTATTTTTGAAATAAAGGAATAACTGGAAATAGTCCAACATTGTGCACATAGTCTGTGTTTTCATCCTTCAATTTTTTTTTATTATTCATTCACATGATGTGCGTATCACTGGCGAGGCTGACATTTATTGTCCATCCCTAATTGCCCTTGTGAATGCTGCCTTTAACCACTGCAGTCCATGTGGTGAAGGTACTCCACCAGTGCTATTAGGAAGGGAATTCGAGGATTTTAACCAAGTGATGATGGAGGAGTGTGATATATTTCCAAGCCAGGGTGTTGTATGACTTAGAGGACAAAAGAGCTGAATTCCAGAGGTGATATGAGAGTGATTAAAAGATTTACTCTATTTGAAGCAGTCTTGTATTGATGTATCTTGTGGGATAAATGTTCACGAATAAAAATAAAAATTTTTGTATTTGACCATGACTTAAAATCCAGAATGAGAATAAAAGCACATCAAATTGGTTCCATTCAGATTCCATGATTCTTCTTCCCCCCCCCCCCCCGCCCCCCACCAAACTATCTATCAATCCCTCCACTCAAAGATGCCTATTTTCCTTTCCTGGTGAGGGGGGACAAAATCAAATAGTTAAATATACCTTATCAAATTGTTAAAAATAACCTGCTTCTGAACATTCATTGATCCAGCTGTTTTTAAAAGTAACATCTGACTTCTCTCCCAAATCAAGTACCACCTTTGGGAGTTTGTTCCATGTCCTTTGTCATTTAAAAAGAAAATCTAATTTCTTGAGGCTTGCACATTCTGTGTGTCGTACAATCTTATGCTTGTTGTCAAAGAGCAACTCTCATTTATGTTTTTCATTTATTTGAAAGACCTGGATCATGTCTGCCATCAGTCTTTTTTCCTATGGAAATAAGTTGAGCTGCTTGAGCTTTTCTTCAAATTCTAGTTTGATAACAAAAATGTGAAGTCTTTTGTCTTTGTGGATTGATGCGTGCATATCGTGGAGCCTCAGGACACATGTAAAGTTTAAGTCTGTGTTCCCATTAATTTGCTTACATGTCAAGTTGCTGATATTAATGGATTTAAGTGTTCTGATTTAGGGTTTATCCACTAATGAGACAACATGTGCTAAAACAGCCTTTCTAAACCTCCAGGCCCATAAAATGGAAATAGAACAAAGCAGCAAATAATACATTAGTGTAAAAAAGATTGAGTTTCCTGAGGTTGATGGGGGCTGCGTGTGGACTAGGGATTGCAGTTTGGGCATCCCTGCCTTCAGGCCAGAAACCATTTGGGTTACTCTTTTTTTTTTCCAGAACTCTTTCTAAGCATCTATATCCTTTAAAGCTAGGGTGACTGAAACTGAATGCCAAACTCCAGAACTGAGCCTCATCATTGATCTGTATAATCTGATACGCACCTCAGAACCTGAATTTGCCTTTTTTATATGTGGCCTCTTTCTGTGCTGTATCATTCTATATGACTGCCTCACATGGACAAGATGTTTCCACAGTGTAACAAATGATCCCTCCTAAATCCTTTTGCCTTGTGAAAGTCTTAAAATAGGATCTTTCCAGACTACAAATATGATAAATGTGTATTCCCATACCATTTGGTCTGTTTGTAAGCATGATAGTTTATTTTAAGAAATTTAGATGCTTCTAATTAGGTTTAGTGAGCTTTAAAAGAGACAAATGACTATTAGTCAGACTGAGGAGTTTTTTGAGCAGTTTGGAGAATAAGTCATTTTTGGCAGCACTTAAAATAAAGTGCACTGGAGTAGCCTGAAATGTTCTCCGATATACCACCTTTAATGTAACTCTAAACTACCGAACCCAGGTCGCTGGAGCTGTGAGGCTGTGGTGTTAACTGCTGCGCCACTGTGCCGCCCCATTGTCCTCTCATTTCCCACCGAATAACAACACAGCTGCACATCAAGCCAATATCTGTTCCTCAACCAACATTGCAGAAACAGACAGGTTTGCAGGACCTTGCTGTGCAAGTTAGCTGCTGCATTTCCTTACATTATAGCAGTGACGAGACTTCAAAAATACTTTATTGGTTGTGAAGCACTTTGAAATCTTGAGTTTGGAAAGGCTTTTTTTCTTGCTGTTGTCTAGGTGGAGAGGGAAACAAGTACAGGATTTTGCTGTAAGCCATTAAGAACCTATGCAATCAAACCTTCAAAAATTCACTGGAACGAAGTGGTAGACTATAAAAGCTGACTTGATTTGATTATGTTGTGGTCTAATGATGAATAAATATTTGTATATGTTAATGAGGACATAGAAATCTAGTGGCAGAGCATGTTGGTACAAGGTAGTAGGATTAAGTTTGTGACTTTGCTGGGTACCTTTCAGTGGGTTTCTAGTTACAGCTTGGCTTCTGAAAGGCAGCCAGCAAAGTCAAGTGTTTGTTTACAGAGAGGAAGAAAAATGTTTGCACCTTTTGTGATGTTAGAGTGGGACTGGAAGAGGTCAGTGCAAAAAAAATGACCTGTCTGCACTTTCTTTTAGGGAATGATATTTGATACATGGGCTGTTGGGAGTGGGGAAGTGCAAGAAAAATATGGTTAGGGCTTTGGAGTAGTTATTGCCTTAGTGCATTATTGTATAATCCTTAAGCGTGCTCCCCTATTGGAGCAAATACCTCTCGAGGCCCTAAGGGAACAGGCATATGTTTTGATTCTGTGTGTATATGGGTTCATTAGTACTATTTGGTGAAATCTTTGAGTAATTTGTTGATGACTGTACTGAGAATAAAAATCCTGATTGCATGGTTTCCTTTCTGGATCTGTGTGCATTCCTTTATCGAATAGATAATCTTAACTGACCTGAAGTGACGGAGTGCAATCACAAAATTATATTTGTTGAGAACTGCTTTGACTCAAAAGGCTAAAATGGCATTCAGTGCCACTGTGACCAAACAACAGTATTTTAGTAATTGGCACTTGTCAGCTTTGCTTGCTCAGTTATACTTTCATTCTTCCACCTGCTCACAGTGATGAAGTGTCTTGGGCTAGATGAAGTGTTCTGCTTAGCCTCTTGGGAACGCTTCTGGACTGACAACTATCAATAATTTAGATATTTCACTGCAAACTAGATTTGGTTTGTATCCGTTGGGGTATGCAAACTTGCTGATCTTGAGAGAAAAATAGTGTCGCAGAAAGTGCTTTCAATTTGAAGAATTGTTTAAATATCTTGTGTTTCAATAACATAACTGATGAAACTGGAAAATTCATTATTCCCAAGAACGTTAAAGACCCAGGTTTTTGGTTTGGCTGGAGCCTTTACAGTCCTTTAGCAGACTCCTTGGCTAGGATTTTATGCGAGCGACAGGGGTCTCGATCACTGGCAAAAGCGCCGGCAGGAGCCCCACGTTACCTCCTCAGGGGAAGGCCCACTAGATCAAGTGCCAATTAGGCACTTAAGTGGACAGCGGCAGGCCTTCTGCGGGATCAAGGAACCTGGAGGTGGAATTCCTGTCTGCTGAGAGGTGTCTGCCAATCAGAGGCCAGTGGCTCTTTAACTGAGCAGTGTCACTGCGGACCCAGGCCACAGGTGCGTCTCAGTGGGAGGCTTTCGCGGGGTGGGAATTGAGGGAGGTCATTGTAGGAGGTTCAGCAGCAAGGGCAGGGGGGTGGCTCTCGTGACATTGTGCCTTTTAGCAAGGGACCCCTCCTTGAGCCAGCAAGGAGCCCACACCAGTTTGTTTTGTGTACTCCCCGTGCAGTGACAGGCCTGCCAGCCGCTGGGGTAATTCCAGTGGTGGCAGGATGAGGCCCTTATTTGGGCAGTAATTGCCCATTTGAGGGCCCCAATTGGTGGCAGGGTGAGGGAAGCCGTTTACAGGTCTTCCCACCCCGGACTTAATTTGGGTGGAGGTGGGAAGCTGGCAGCGTCCTGTCTTTTCCCCCCCGCCCCCCGCCGCCATCCTGTCCGATTATATGCTCTCCCTGGCTCCAAACCTGCATGGGGGAGAGCATAAAATTCCTCCCTTTAAGTTTGCTTCTATCGGCCAGCACCTTCACTTCAGTGGGATTGGGTCTCTTTAATTTTTAGATGCTGATGCTACTATGCACTGAGTTGGTATAAACCTATTTGATAACTACAAATGGATACCCAAAAACAAAACCGTGCCAAACCCCCACTGAATCAAGAGGTGTTGTATGTTGTGTTAAAGAATTCAATTTGTTTTAATTTGAGACTGAATTTATTCGTACTAATTTTTCAGATGGGATTTTCCAAAAGATTGTTTTTTTACATTGTTACTTGTGTGCAGTCAGTAAGCTGAAGAAACAAAATGGGAACGAGAAGAGGTTTCATAAGTATTTTGAACGATTTGATTTGTTCACTATCTTTTATTGGTACGCTTTGCTGCCTACTGCTACTTGCTTTATTTTTGTAATGTTACAGAAGCTCTTAAATACATGACAATGTAAAATGGGGTGAAAAGAACAAACAAGAATTTTAACTTATTACTAGTAAATTTCTCCTCCTGCATCCTATTGAGAGTGGGCCAAAAAGTATAGCTTCAGTTTGCCAGTGTTGAAGTTTAGAAGTTCTAACTAAATTACATGGTACAGATATTCACTTGGATAGGATTGTGACGGAGAGATCGTCGACAACAACTTGCATTTACATAGCACCTTTTTAATATGCTAAAGCATCCCAAGGCATTTCACGGGAGTGTTACCAACAAAATTACGAGCATACATACCTTTCGAGCCTGCTCCACCATTCAATAAGTTCATGGCTGAACTGATTACTCCGCATTTCCACCTATCCCCGATAACTTTCCACCCCCTTGCATATCAAGAATCTATCTACCTCTGCCTTAAAAATATTCAAAGACTCTGCTTCCACCACCTTTTGAGGAAGAGAATTCCAAAGACTTACGACCCTCAGAGAAAGATTTCTCTTCATCTGTCTTAAATGTGTGACCCTTAGTTCCAGATTCTCCCACAAGGGGAAACATCCTTTCCACATCCACCCTGTCAAGACCCATCAAGATCTTTTATGTTTCAATCAAGTCACTTTTTACTCCTAAATTCCAGCGGATACAAGCAAAGCCTGTCAAATCTCTCCTCATAAGACAGCCCGTCCGTTGCAGATATTAGTCTAGTAACCCTTCTCTGTACTGCCTCCAGTGCATTTACATCCTTCCTTAAATAAGGAGACCAGCACTGTACACAGTACTTCAGTTATGGTCTCACCAATGCCCTGTATAGCTGAAGTATAGCCTCCCTACTTTTGTATTCAATTCCCCTGGCAAATGATAACATTCTATTAGCTTTCCTAATTATGTGCTGTACCTGCATACTAACCTTTTGTGATTCATGCACTAGGACAGCCAGATCCCTCTGCATCTCAGAGCTCTGCAATCTCTCACCATTTAGGTAATGCTTTTTTATTCTTCCTGTCAAAGTGGACAATTTCACAATTTCCCACATTATACTCCATTTGCCAGATCTTTGCCCATTCACTTAACCTATCTATATTCCTTTGTAGCCCCATTATGTCCTCTTCACAAGTTACTTTCCTATCTATCTTTGTGTCATCAGCAAATTTAGCAACCATACCTTCGGTCCCTTCATCTAAGTCATTTATATAAATTGTAAAAAGTTGAGGCCCCAGCACAGATCCCTGTGGCACACCACTCGTTACATCTTGCCAACCAGAAAATGACCCATTTTTGCCTACTCTCTGTTCCCTGTTAGCTAGCCAATCTTCTATCCATGCCAATATGTTATCCCCTACACCATGAGCTTTTATTTTCTGCAATAACCTTTGATGTGGCACCTTATCAAATGCCTTCTGGAAATCTAAGTACAATACATCCACTGGTTCCCCTTTATCCACAGCACATGTAACTCCCTCAGAGAACTCCAATAAGTTGGTTAAACATGATTTCCCTTTCACAAAACCATGTTAACTCTGCCTGATTACCTTGAATTTTTCTAAATGTCCTGCTGTACCATCATAATAGCTTCTAACATTTTCCCTAAGACAGATGTAAAGCTAACTGGCCTGTAGTTTCCTGCTTTCTGTCCCTTCCCTTTTTGAATAAAGGAGTTACATTTGCTATTTTCCAATCTAATGGAACCTTCCCCGAATCTAGGGAAATTTGGAAAATTAAAACTAACGCATCAAATAACTCACTAGCCACTTCTTTTAACATCCTAGGATGAAATCTATCAGGACGCAGGGACTTCACAGCCCGCAGCTCCAACAGTTTGTTCACTACTACTTCCCTGACGATTGTAATTTTCTTGAGTTCCTCCCTCCCTTCCATTTTTAACTTGCAGCGAATGCTGGGATGTTACTTGTATCCTCAATAGTGAAGACCAATGCAAGATATCTGTTCAATTCATCTGCCATCTCCTTATTATCCATCAGTAATTCCCCAGACCCACTTTCTATAGGACCAACGCTCACTTGTTATCTTTTTTTTTCTTCTTTAAATATCTATAGAAACTTTTACTATCTGTCTTTACATTTCTAGCTAGCTTTCTCTCGTACTCTAATTTTACCTTCCTTATCAATCTTTTAGTCGTTCTTCGCTGTTTTTTATATTCTGTCCCATCTTCTGACCTGCCTCCCGTCTTTGCGCAATTATCGGCTTTTTCTTTAAGTTTGATACTATCTTTAACTGTTTTAGTTAACCACAGATGACTGGTCCCACCCTTGGAATTTTTCTTTCTCATTGAAATGTATCTATTCTGTGGTTTGCCAGTTCACTTTAGCTCGCTCTGCTTTCATGCCCTCATAATTGCCCTTATTTAAGTTTAAAATACTCGTCTTGGACCCACTCTTCTCTCCCTCAAACTGAATGTAAAATTCAATCCTATTATGATCGCTGCTACCTAGGGGCACTTTAACTAACGTGGTCATTAATTAATCCTATCTCGTTGCACAGTACCAGGTCTAGTGTAGCCTGCTCTCTGGTTGGCTCCAGAATGTATTGTTCCAAGAAATTATCCTGAAAACATTCTATTTACTCCTCATCTAGGCTACCTCTGCCCATCTGATTTTTCCAGTCTATATATAGGTTAAAATCCCCCACAATTATCACTGTACCTTTCTGACAAGCTTTAGGGAAGGAAATCTGCCATCTGGTCTACATGTGACTCCAGTCCCATAGCAATGTGGTTGACTCTTAAAATGCCCTTTGAAATGGCCTAGCAAGCCACTCAGTTCAAGGGCAATGAGGGAAGGGCAACATATGCTGGCCTGGCCAGTGGCACCCACATCCCACAACTGAATTTTAAAAAAACATAAAGAAGGAGGCCATTTGTCCATCATATCCATGCCAGCTCTCTGCAAGAGCAACTCGACTAGTCCAATCCCCCCGCCTTTCCCCATAGCCTTGCAAGTTTTTTTCTCCTTCGATAATTATACAATACCTTTTTGAAAGGCACAATTGAATCTGCCTCCACCACACTCAAGCAATGCATTTCAGGTCCTAACCGCTTGCTGCATAAAAAAAAATCCTCATGTCGCTGCTGATACTTCTGCCAATTACCTTTAAATCTGTGCCCTCTGGTTTTTGACCCTTCCACTATCTACTCTGTTCAGATCCCTCATGATTTTGAAAACATGTCTTAAATCTCCTCTTAACCTTCTTCTCTAAGGAGAACAATCTATCCTCCTAACTGAAATTCCTCATCCCTAGAACCATTCTCGTAAATCTTGTCTGCACCCTCTCTAATGCTTTCACTTCCTTCCTGAAGCATGGTGCCCTTAATTGGACACAATATTCCAGTTGAATACGAAGAAGTATTTTATAAAGATTCAACATAACCTCATTGCTTTTGTACTCTGTTTCTGTTTATAAAGCCCAGGATCCCATATGCCTTATTAACCGCTTTCTCAACCTGCCCTGCCAGCTTCAGCGTTTTGTGCACATATACCCCCAGGTCCCTCTGCTCCTGCACCCCTTTTAGAATTGTATCCTTTATTTCATATTGCCTCTCCTCGTTCTTCCTCCCAAAATGTATCACTTCATCTCTGCATTAAATTTCATCTGCCACGTGTCCGGCCATTCTACCAGCCTGTGCATGTCCTCTTGAAGTCTATCTCTGTACTCCTCGCAGTTCGCAATACTTCCAGGTTTTGTGTCATCTGCAAATTTCGAAATTGTGCCCTGCACGTCTAAGTCTAGGTCATCAATATAGATCCATGGAGAATCCCATTATATGCCTGCCTCCTGTGTGAAAAATAGCTGTTCACTACCACTGTTTCCTGTCACTCAGTAAACTTCATATCCATGCTGCCACTGTCCCTTTTATTCCATGGGCTTCAACTTTGCTGTCAGGTCTGTGATGTGGCACTTCATCAAACGCCTTTTGGAAGTCCACATAGACTACATCAACCGCATTACTCTCATTTATACTCTGTTACCCCATCAGAAATCTCTATCAAGTTAGTT
This sequence comes from Heterodontus francisci, assembly GCF_036365525.1. Lineage (NCBI taxonomy): Eukaryota > Metazoa > Chordata > Chondrichthyes > Heterodontiformes > Heterodontidae > Heterodontus > Heterodontus francisci. Next base: position 34,154,532 of record NC_090401.1, read on the forward strand.
AAACGCGACTTGCCCTTAACAAATCCGTGCTGGTTTTCTTTAATTAATCCACACTTGTCTAAATGACAGTTTTGTCCCAGATTATCGTTTCGAAAAACTTTCCGGCCACTGAGGTTAAACTGACTGGTCTGATGTTGCTGGGTTTAGCCTTGCACCCTTGTTCAAAAAAGTGTGTAACATTTGCAATTCTCCAGTCCTCTGACCCCACTCTGTATCTAAGGAGAAGTGGAAGATTGAGTAGTGATTCCACAATTTCCACCCTTACTTCCTTAAGTATCCATGGATGGATCTCAACTGCTTTTGGTAACTTACCAATTTTAAGTACAACCAGCCATTCTAATAACTCCACTTAATCAATTTTTAGCCCATCCAGTGTCTTAACTCTTTCACTAGGACTTTGACAGCATCTCCTTCATTGGTAAGGACAGATGCAAAGTACTCATTTAGTCCTCAGCCACACCCTCTGCCTCCATGCATAAATCTCCTTTTTGGTCCCTAGTCAGCCCCACTCCTCTTTAACAACCCTTTTACTATTTATATGCCAATGGTAGACTTCTGGATTCTCTTCTATGTTAACCACGAGTCTCTTCTCATACTGCTTATTTGCTTCTCTTGTTTCTTTCTTCACTTTTTGTGAAGGAGGATGGCATGCTTGATCATGTTGATAGGTGGAGAATGCTCAAGACAAGATGAAACACTATAGTCACAGTTCCATAGAATATCATTGGTGACATTGACCACAAATGTCTCATTGCTGTGTGTGGAATGGAAACTGAGGATTTATTGGAATTGTGGTCTTTTGGAAAGAAGGAAAGGTTGGAGCTGGGAACTAAGGAATTGAGGATATGCTATTGCGAGTTACAAGCATATATATAACACATTTAAACTATTAACTTATTAAAATTGAAAAAGGTTCCTAAAATTTCTTTTCTTGCTGTGTTTAATGGTAAGGATGTTAACATAGTTATTGTGCCATTGTGATGTATTTTGAAAAATATACTGGGAGGAAAGGATAACGCATTCCAAAAAGAAAAATCATTACCACATTTCACCATGTCATTTCACCATGGTATAAATTGGGAGAGAAGGGTGAGGAAGGAAACCTGCAGCAGCATGTTGATCTTTAGCATCCCAGCAGCAGTTCTTTGTTGGTTATGGGTTCAGTATTGCTTACCCCTTACCTAATCTTGAATGACCAAGACTGACTGTGTATATTTTAAATTGGTTAATTATGCAAAAGTAATGATCTCTGATAAAAGCATATACTGTTTTAGAAGTACAGATGCATTATACCAGGTAACACACAACATATGTGTTCAGCTGTTTGAAATTGATGCCTCTCTTTATATCCTTTGGTCAGTTGGAGGCTGATTGTTCTCAACAATTGGAGGTGATTCTAGCTTTAACTAAATTTTTGTGTATTTTTTTTTGAAGGCAATTCTGTTGATGGGATAGTTTTTCTGTGCCTTAGACATGATTGGCTTTCTTGTTTTTTTCCCTTCAAACTAACAGTGACAAATTATGTTGGAGTGCAGTGACCCAGATGGGTCTTCCAAATCAGCATTTGGAGTTGCAACATCTTGTGCCACACTGGTCAGAGATAGATTTGCACCCTGCATATTTGCTACTTCTAGTTGAGAAACTGATACAAGTTTGAATTGTAACCCTGTCGATGGACAGCCTTATGCGTTGTGACTGGGAGTAACTTAGCAGTGGCACTGTCACTGTGTCCGAGTCTAAGGCTGTCCTGTATGGTCTTGAATCTCCTGAACTGTATTCTCCAAAGTACCTAATGTTTCCAGACTTAATCTAACACCCATACTAAAGAGTTCACTAAAATAAATCATCCTTCAAGCAATATAAGTGTAGAGATTAGAAAGTGTAGATGCACAAAGGGACCTGGGTGTCCTTGTCAATATGTCACTGAAAGCTAACATACAGGTACAGCAAGCAATGGTGTGTAAGCCTTTATCGCAAGAGGATTTGAGTACAGAAGTAGTGAAGTCTTGCTTCAATTGTATAGAACCTTGATTAGACTGCACCTGCAGTACTGTGTGCAGTTTTGTTCCCCTTAACTTAAAAAGGATATTATTGTCATAGAGGCATTGCAACAAAGGTTCACCAGACTTGTTCCTGGGATGGTGGGGCTGTCCTATGAAGCGAGATTGGGAAAACTGGGCTTGTATTCTCTAGAGTTTCGAAGAATGCGAGGTAATCTCATTGAAACCTACAAAATATTTTTCAGGATAGACAGGGTAAATGCAGGTAAGATGTTTCCCCTGATTGGGGAGTCATGAACCGGGGACACAATTTCAAAATGAGGGGGAAGCCGCTTAGGACAGAGATGAGGAGAAATTTCTTTACTCAGATGGTTGTGAATCTTTGGAATTCTCTACCCTCGAGGGCTGTGGAAGCTGAGTCATTGAGTATGTTTAAAGTAGAAATTGACAGATTTCTAAATACCAATGACATAAAGGGATCCGGGGATAAGATGGGAAAAGTGAATGATCAGCCATGATCGTACTGAATGCAGAGCAGGCTCGATGGGCTGAATGGCCTGCTGCTGCTATGTTCCTCTCAATGAAAGATTGATGCAGTGCACCTATTGAGTTTTTGTGTGTGGCTGCTACATACAGGAGCTCCAGAGCTCAGATGGAATGGTCATGGTTAATGCAATATTAGTGAAAAGTTCTCTAAAACTTGACCTGTTAATAATTGTCTAAGTTGAACCATTTTAAACTTAGTGCATAAATTTGGAGTTTGAATGAATCCAGCCTCTCAGCCAGAGTTCCTGATAGGTGGTACAATTGGCTTCTGTCCATTGGCTAGAGAATGAAAAAAAAATCAGCTGACATCTGAGAATAGGTTCTGGCTTGCCTGTGGTTCTATGGTTAAATAGCTTGCCAACATTGTCTAGACTCACATGAAGAATGGCCACTTGGGAGAGATATGGGCATGTTGCCAGTTCCATTAAACCATACTCCAGTGTATGTCATTGCTTTTGTGAGAGATTGGAAAGTGGTAGCAAGGATCTGGAAAGGGAGGTGGGAGGCATGGGCAATAATGCCAAAAGCAAAAATGCTTTGTTATAGTATGTCCGCTTCCAAATAGGATTTGTGCAACTGGAATACCAGAACAGCAACTTACTTTAATAAAAGGTGTTATAATAATCTAATAAAATGTCCTAAGGTGCTCACAGAAGCATTACCAAACAAAATTTGACGTTGAGCCTCATGAGATATTGGGGGAGAAGGCCAAAAACGTGTTCGAAGAGATAGATTTTTTGTTTAAAAGGAACATCGCAAAGGAGGAAGAGAGGTGGAGAGATTTCGGGAGGGTATTCCGGATCTTAGGGCTTTAGGAGCTGAAGGCACGTCACCTATGCTGGAATGAATTAAATCGGGGATGTGTCAGAGCCCAGAATTGGAAGAGCACAGATATCTCTGAGGATTGTTGGGCTGGAAGGAGTTGCAGAGATAGGGAGAGGTGAGGCCATAGAACGATTTGCAAACAAAGATCAGAATTTTAAAATTAAGGCTTTGCATAATCGGAAACCTGGTGGCTTCAGCCATATTTGGGGAAGCCACCATTGAAATATTCTTTGGAGCCTTAATGAAGCTTGTGAACAGTTTGTGTGCTGACTTCTGACACTCGACATGCTGGTGTCTGCTTTTGGTGTGCTGAGCACTTAGGGACTTAAGGCTCTCATAATGCCTGATTAAAAGGCGAGCAGGCTTCAACACATCTCATTATCAATCTGTCTTGTGTCTAGGTACTTAAATCATGTGCATAATTCTAAAAAAATTATTTTAAAAATCATGAGCGTTTTTGAGCTTTTTTATTCTTGGGATGTGAACATGCTGGCAAGGCCAGCATTTATTGCCCATCCCTAATTGCTCTTGAGAAGCTGGTGGTGAGCTGCCTTCTTGAAGCGCTGCAGTCCATGAGTTGTAGGTATATCTACAGTGCTGTTAGGGAGGGAGTTCTAGAATTTTGACTCCACAACAGTGAAGGAACGGCAATATAGTTCCAAGTCAGGATAGTGTGTGACTTGGAGGGAACTTGCAGGTGTTGGTGTTCCCATGCTTCTCCCTTGTTTTCAGTGCTAGCGGTCATGCGTTTGGAAGGTGCTCTTGAAGAATCATTGGCGAGTTGCTGCAGTGCATCTTGTAGATGGTACACAATGCTACCACTGTGTGCCGGTGGTAGAGGGAGTGAATGTTTAAGTGGTGGATGGGGTGCTGATCAAGTGGGGTGCCGATCAAGTGGGCTGCTTTGTCCTGGATGGTGTCGAGCTTCTTGAGTGTTGTTGGAGCTGCACCCATCCAGACAAGTGGAGAGTCTTCCATCACACTAATGATTTGTGCCTTGTAGATGGTGGACAGGCTTTGGGGAGTCGGAAGGTGAATTACTCGCCTCCAGAATTCCCAGCCTCTGACCTGTCTTTGACTAGAAACTGAACTGGACCAGTCATATAAAAACTGCGGTTACAATGATGACCTCCAGGATATTGGTGGAGGATTCAGTGATGGTAATGCCTTTGAACGTCCATGAGAGATGGTCAGATTCTCTCTTGTTGGAGATGGTCATTGCCTGGCACCTCTGTGGCATGAATGTTACTTGCCATTTATCAGTCCAAGCCTAAATGTTGTCCGGGTCTTGCGGTATGTGGGAGTGGACTGCTTTAGTATCTGAGGAGTTGCGAATGATGCTGAACGCTGCAATCATCAGCAAACATCCCCACCTCTGACCTTGTGTTGGAGGGAAGGTCATTGGTGAAGCAGCTGAAAATGGTTGGGCCTAGGACACTAGCCTGAGGAATTCCTGCAGTGATGTTCTGGGGCTGCGATGATTGGGTGGTGCAGTGGTTAGCACCGCAGCCTTACAGCTCCAGCGACCTGGGTTCAATTCTGGGTACTGCCTGTGTGGAGTTTGCAAGTTCTCCCTGTGTCTGCGTGGGTTTCCGCCGGGTGCTCCGGTTTCCTCCCACAGCCAAAGACTTGCAGTTGATGGGTAAATTGGCCATTGTAAATTGCCCCTAGTGTAGGTAGGTGGGAGGAGAATTGAGGGAAGGTGGGGATGTGATGGGGAATATGGGATTAATGATTGGCCTCTAACCACTGCAACCATCTTCCTTTGTGCTACCTCACCTCACCTTTGGAATTCAGCCCTTTTCACAATATTTTAACCGAGGCTGTAATGAGGTCTCTAGCCAAGTGGCTCAGGCAGAACCCAAACTGAGGATCGATGAGCAGGTTGTTGCTTTGTCAGTACCACTTGATAGCACTGTCGACAACACCTTCAATCACTTTACTGATGATTGAGAGTAGACTGATGGGATAGTATTTGGCTGGATTGGATTTGTCTCGCTTTTTGTGGACATACCTGAGCAATTTTCTGCATTGTCGCGCAGATGCCAGTGTTGTAGTTGTACTAGAACAGCTTGGTTAGGGATGTGGCTAGTTCTGGAGCACGTCTTCAGTACTACAGCCAGGATGTTGTTAGAGCTGTTGTTGTTGTTGTTGTTAGAGCTGATTGCCTTTGCTGTTTATTGATATCACATGGAGTGAATCGAATTGGCTGAAGTCTGGCATCTGTGATCTGCAGACCATAGGAAAAGGCCGAGATAGATCATCCACTTGGCATTTCTGGTTGAAAAAGCTCCGATTTGTCTTTTGCACTTATGTGCTGGGCTCCCCTATCGTTGACGATGGGGATATTTTTGGAGATTCCTCCTCCAGTTAGTTGTTTAATTGTTCTAGGAGACTCAAAATATATCTCACTTTTGGCAGCAGAAGTGTACTAGTCTAAATATTTGTGAATTTTATGTAAAATTTGTCGAATAACATTTGTTGTGATTGCTATTTTCATCCTCTTCCTGCTACCAACTTATTGACAGATAATATTTGCCCATAAAGTTATTTGGTGATCGGTCAGTGGATTTGTTACTATTGGCATTTCTTTTTTGTGCATCCAAATTTCCTGGAACAGATGTTTTATATGGTTCTGTTCACATCCTCTTTTTTCCAACAGCATTTCTATGCAGGGCTCTAACTATAAAATTTAAATAAAAAAGTGCTGGAAATACTCTGGTCTGGCAGCATGTGTGGAGAGAGAAACAAAGTTGACATTTCAAATTGGGTAGCTATAACAGATGTGTCGCTATGGGGCTGATGGTAGTAAACATAAGTTAAAATTCATCTGCCTACATATGGAAAATTGAATATCTTGTCACACTGATTTTGTAGTGGAATCTTATCTGCAGTTAAAGCAAGGGACCATCATTCATTCCACTAGTGGCACAGTGTGAAAACTTAGGATATCGGCGTGAATATGTTTTTGCCATATAGCATTTTCTGTCAAATTTTCCTGTACCACTCAACTGTTAAGTTGCATGTTGGTGGACGGTTCCATGAGCCCATTGATGCCCAAGTGAACATTCTTCATGTGAGAGTCTGAATGGCAAGTTTCAGCTAATGGGGGCTTCAGAGATGAACTAAATCCTGTTCTGATCTTGTGTTCACTTATACATACCTGCAGCATGGAGTACTGATCAGGAGAGGGAAACCTGGCCATATTTTTCACTTCCCTCTTTGCATGGCATTGGCCGTGGCTCAGTTGATAGCATTCTTGCCTCCCGAGTCAGAAAGTTATGGGTTGAAGTCCCGCTCCAGGATTTCCGAACAATGAAAGTTGATATTCCAGTGCAATACTGAGGGAGTGCTCCACTACCAGAGGCCCTACTAATGTTAGTAAGTGCATATCCATCTCTGGTACAAGGTGGTCTCTGACCCAGCAACAAACAAGTCCAGCTCTTGCTTAAAGGAATTCACCAAATCAGCACTAACTGCCCAAGCTGGCAATGTGCTCCACAAGTGCACTATTCTCTGGGAAAAGAGAAACTTCCTTATATCTAACCTAGTTCTGCCTTTACGTAACTTGAGAATGTGATCCTTGGTCTTCACTAATTTATTTAGTTGAAACACTTTTTGTCAACGCATAATCTTATTCTTTTATCATCTTCAGAAACCTTGATTAAATCACCTCTTCTACTCCAAAAGTAGGGAGACTGTTATTTGTGGCAATCTAGATAATTTAGATGGTTTAGGCTGGGAATTAATCTTGTGACCTTCCTTTGAATTTTTTGAAAAGCCTCATTCATCTTACCATGTGAGATGACCAAAACTGGATACAGTATTCTAACTGAGGCCTAACCAAGGTATTGCATAAGAAAAAATATTATGCATTGTATTATAGTTAATTGTCCTTTAAATGCACCCTAATGCCCTATTAGCTCTAGGTATAGCTTCATGGCATTGGTTATGAACCTTTAGTGATCTAAGCGCCCAGAACTAGGAGGCCCAGATCCCCTCTCTCTGCTGACTTTAGTTTGTTTTGTAGAAGGGTGCATGAATGTTCAGCATTTGACCTGCCCACTTCATAACACAGTACTTTTCTAAGTTACAAGTCATTGCCAGTCAAGCCCCCAGCAATTCTAAATCTGCTTGTAGTAATTAAACATTCTCTACAGTACTGACTTTTGCACATAGGATCTGCTGACAAATGAGATCATTAACTTGGTGTAGATTGAGGATTAAATTGAGACACCTTTCATGGTCTATTGGATTTAGCTACTCACTGGATAAAATGCTGAACCATCATAGGATTCCTTTTCTTGATTACACATAATTATCAATTTCTCAACTTTTACAGCTGAGCACGGTGCCCATGGAATTTTACCCATGCAAAGAACCAGTGCCTTGGAAGGGGAGAAAATGAGTTAGAAATGGTGGAGAACTGTACACTAAGTAACAGAGTGATTAAAAGTGGTTGTTGGGGCTGTTACACAGTTGGCTCTCCCCTTGCACTTCTGTCTTTTTTCCTGCCAACTGCTAAGTCCCTTTGACTCGCCACACTTTAATCCCACCTTTATGGCTGCCCGCCAGCTCTGGCGATCCCTGGCAACTGACTCCCACGACTTGTGATCAATGTCACAGGACTTCATGTCGCATTTGTAGATGTCTTTAAAGCAGAGACATGGACGGCCGGTGGGTCTGATATCAGTGACGAGCTCGCTGTACAATGTGTCCTTGGGGATCCTGCCATCTTCCATGTGGCTCACATGGCCAAACCATCTCAAGCGCTGCAGGCTCAGTAGAATGTATATACTGGGGATGTTGGCTGCTTCGAGGACTTCTGTGTTGGAGATACGGTCCTGTCACCTGATGCCAAGTGTTCTCCGGAGGCAGCGAAGATGGAATGAATTGAGACGTCGCTCTTGGCTGACATACGTTGTCCAGGCCTCGCTGCCGTAGAGCAAGGTACTGAGGGCACAGGCTTGATCCACACGGACTTTTGTGTTCCGTGTCAGTGCGCCTTTTTCCCACACTCTCTTGGCCAGTCTGGACATAGCAGTGGAAGCCTTTCCCATGCGCTTGTTGATTTCTGCATCGAGAGACAGGTTACTGGCGATGGTTGAGCCTAGGTAGGTGAACTCTTGAACCACTTCCAGAGCGTGGTCGCCGATATTGATGGATAGAGCATTTCTGGCATCCTGTCCCATGATGTATGTTTTCTTGAGGCTGATGGTTAGGCCAAATTTGTTGCAGGCAGCCGCAATCCTGTCGATGAGTCTCTGCAGACACTCTTCAGTGTGAGAGAAGTTAATGCAGTATCATCAGCAAAGAGGAGTTCTCTGATGAGGACTTTCCATACTTTGGTCTTCGCTCTTAGATGGGCAAGGTTGAACAACCTGCCCCCTGATCTTGTGTGGAGGAAGATTCCTCCTTCTGAAGACTTGAACGCATGTGAGAGCAGCAGGGAGAAGAAGATCCCAAACAGGTGTAGGTGTGAGAACACAGCCCTGTTTCACGTCACTCAGGATAGGAAAGGGCTCTGATGAGGCGCCGCTATGCTGAATTGTGCCTTTCATATTGTCATGGAATGAGGTGATGATACTTATTAGCTTTGGTGGACATCCGATCTTTTCTAGTAGTCTGAAGAGACCACGTCTGCTGACTAGGTCAAAGGCTTTGGTGAGATCAATGGAAGCAACGTAGAGGGGCATCTGTTGTTCGCGGCATTTCTCCTGTAGCTGGCGAAGGGAGAACAGCATGTCAATGGTGGATCTCTGTGCTTAAATGCCACACTGTGTCTCAGGTAGACATGCTCAGCCAGCTTCTGGAGCCTGTTTAAAGAGATCGGCGAAGACTTTCCCCACTATGCTGAGCAGGGAGATTCCATGGTAGTTCTTGCAGTCACCGCGGTCACCCTTGTTCTTAAAGAGGGTGATGATATTGGCATCGCGCAAGTCCTGTGGTACTGCTCCCTTGTCCCAGCACAGGCAAAGCAGTTCGTAGAGTGCTGAAAGTATAGCAGGCTTGGCACTCTTGATTATTTCAGGGGTAATGCCGTCCTTGCCAAGGGCTTTTCCGCTGGCTAGAGAATCAATGGCATCACTGTCTTGGCCTACATAACAGTAATAACTTGCCTCTCAGAACTAAGCCCAGGTGGTGGAAGAAGTCCTTCCATCCTGATTATTTTTCAGGGCTGTGCTCATGCTGCAGCTGTAAGTTCCCCATTCTCGGCGCCTTTTCTGGATGAATGGTGTCTGTTGCCATGGCCTCTTTCTGTCAATGCACTGACATACTATCTTTGTATATCTGCTATCTGTCCTCATGGAAAGATCCTGTGTGCTTGTTGTTCTCCCCTTTGAACTGCACTAGATTTCTCCTCTCCCACCCACCTTGTTCTTCTAAACACTCCATTGCTCCCAAACACTCCAAATGCTCATTACTATCAAGTTTTGCCCCCTCTCCACCTCCATTCTCTCCTGCCTCTATTAAATCCCTAGCTCAACTTGCACACTACTTCCTCCTTGTTCCTGATACCCACGTCCGATTAAATACTGTTTGCTTATCATATTGGTATGCTAGTCTGTTCTTTTGAGAATGAGTTAGAAATTGAGTACTTCTGTATAGCACCATGTGTGAGAACAAGGCAGTTTTGGAGAAAGAGATAAATGCAAATGAATGTTTGTCGAGTAAGGGAGAGAAACACTGAGACAAATAAACCTTTCAATAAGAAACATTTCCAAGTCTCCCAGTGAGAAGGGAAAAAAGAATGGAAAGCAAATAAAACCCAGAGAGCGATGCAGGAGGAATTAGAGACGAATGGATGCAGGAAGACAACAGGAATTTTATTTATATTTTCTCCAGGGTTTAGCGGCACCTGAAATTATCAATGTATTACGTTAAGTATTACGGTTCTGTTATAATTAAGCATATCCTCCGACTCTCATAAGGAACACCACAGAAAACTTGTTATTTTTTTCTGTGCTTTTCTACCAGGGCTTGAAGGATAAAAGTGCTGTGTAGTAATGAACATCCCAACTTAGTGTCCCTGGTTTAATCCACTGCTGACTGATTTAGTTAATCTTTGCTAGGTTAACAGTGGGACACGACAGTTGACTTCAGTGTCCCTGGGCTAGAAAGGTATTAAAAAATGGGCCTGGCTTCCACTGCTGATATTGAATGACACCTGCTGACAATATATGTGCCTGGATATTGGGTATGTAATACCACTGATTCCATAGCCTGTTAATGCATGCTGCTGCCTAGCTTATGCAAGAAAATGGGTCACTTGAGCAAGTTACTGCAGGCTTGCCAGAACTTGTGAAAACTCCCTAGTATGAGTCATCACTGTCATGGGGAGACAGAGAATTTGTCATTCTTTTAAGTGGCTTTTGAAATTTCTGGTTGACCGCTATTTATAATCCTGTAGTGGTGATTTCCACGAATTGAGATGTAAAAGTAGGTATGATATTTGATTCTTGCGTGATAATAGTGATCTGCGTGTTAGTTGAAGGTGGAGTGCGTGCCAGTTAACATAATGCAGTATTTGCTAAAATTATGCTGCATTTTGAATGTAGAAATGTGGGTATTTAGATTCACTATCCTTTTTGAAGGAAGATAATTCTTTTCAAATAATTACAAATTTGTGATAAAAATTAACACAAAATATAAAAGGCTGGTTTAGTTGACACTTACATTTGTCAATGTACAAACTGTCATCAACCAGAAGTTTTGAGCACTTGAAGTGAGTATGATGTTGGATTATATGCAAATACTCCACTGCAATAAAATGTAAATCAAAGACGAAGCCTTGATGTGTTGAACAGTGGTTTTCAAACTTTTCCAATAGGAACAGGAGTAGGCAATTCGGCCCCTTGATCGACACCTCAATTCCGTTTACCTGCCCTTGATCCCCTTACCTAACAAAAAATTTATTGGATTGTCTTGAGCACCTCAATTAGACAACTCGACCATCTAAGCTCAAAGGAATGCAAACCTAGCTTATGTAACCTGTTTTCATGATATAACCCTTTAAGCCATGGGATCAGTAGTGAATTTGGGCTGTACCCCCTCCAAGGAGACATAGGGGAAGGAATCCTTGCTCCTGGGGATACTTTGATCTAATTTCTGAAAGATAGCAAATGCTTTTTTTTTGTATGCTGCAACAGAAATAATATGCTAGTAAGCCAACAAGCACAAATATTCAGAAATCTGTTGACTTCAAATACAATAACGTATCTTTATGGAAAATTGTCTTTTAATTGCCAATAAAATCAATAAACCTAATTTTTGAATATTGGATTTCTGATCTATTTGGGCAATATCAGAATCAGCCGTAAGCAGAACCAGTGGATATCAGTAGAGGTTTTTTTCTGGCTAAAATCATTTAAATGATTTTGCTACCTAGGTAAAGCTGGTATATGTGTTGTAAATAAATTAGTATTTATGTATTAGTGCTTTGTAATAAGAACGTACAAATTAGGAGCAGGAGTAAGCTACTTGGCCCCTCAAGCTTGCTCCACCATTCAACAAGATCATGGCTGGTCTGATTGTAACCGCAACTCCACATTCTTGCCTACCCCCCAGTAACCTTTCATCCCCTTGCTTATCAAGAAGTTATTTATGTCTGCCTTAAAAATATTCAGACTCTGCTTCCACTGCTTTTTGAGAGGAAGAGAGTTCCAAAGACACTCTACCTTCTGAGAGAAAAGGTTTCTCCACATCTGTTAAATGGGCGACCCTTTATTTTTAAACAGTGACTCATAGTTCTAGATTTTCCGACAAGAGGAAACATCCTTTCCACATCCACCATGTCAGGATCTTTATATGTTTCAATCGTCACCTCTTACTTTGCTAAACTCCAGCAGATACAAGCCTAGCCTGTCCAACCTTTCTCATAAGACAACCCACCCATTCTAGATATTAGTCCAATAAATCTTCTCTGAGCTGCTTCCGATGCATTTATATCCTTCCTTAAGGAGACCAATACTGTAAACAGTACTCCAGGTGTGATCTCACCAATGCCCTGTGTAACTGAAGCATAACTTGGTGAAAAAAAGCGTAGAAATAAGAAATCACATGAATTCAAATCAGCCAATCTTCATTTATTTTCAGGATCAGCAATTGTGAGAAGAAAAAGTGATAACATCCATTTTCTATTTTTATGTATGGCTCAGACAATGGCCAGTAGTGGAATTAAATAACTTTTATGTTTCCCAAGTATTTCTAATCAAAAAGTTCAAGCAGGGCGATGGACGTTGTCTACATGGACTTTAACAAGGTCTTTGGCAAGGTCCTGCATGGTAGGCTGGTCCAGAAGGCTCGAACACATGGGATCCAGGGTGAGCTAGCAAATTGGATACTAAATTGGCTTGGTGGTAGTGGAGGGTTGTTTCTCAGATTGGAGGCCGGTGACCAATGGTGTGCCGCAGGGATTGGTGCCGGGCCCTCTGTTTGTCATATATATTAATGACTTGGATGTGAATGTAAGGGGCATGATTAGTAAGTTTACAGCTGACACCAAAATTGGTGATATAGTGGACAGTGAAGAAGGTTGTCTAAGATTACAACAGGATATAGATCAACTGGGAAAGTGGGCAAGGGAGTAGCAAATGGAATTTAATGCAGACAGAGGGTGGTGGTTGATGGCAAATGTTCATCCTGGAGTTTAGTTACTAGTGGTGTACCGCAAGGTTCTGTTTTGGGGCCACTGCTGTTTGTCATTTTTATAAATGACCTGGATGAGGGTGTAGAAGGGTGGGTTAGTAAATTTGCGGATGACACGAAGGTCGGTGGAGTTGTGGATAGTGTCGAAGGGTGTTGTAGGGTACAGAGGGACATAGATAGGCTGCAGAGCTGGGCTTAGAGATGGCAAATGGAGTTTAATGTGGAGAAGTGTGAGGTGATTCACTTTGGAAGGAGTAACAGCAATGCAGGGTACTGGGCTAATGGGAAGATTCTTGGTAGTGTAGATGAGCAGAGAGATCTTGGTGTCCAGGTACATAAATCCCTGAAAGTTGCTACCCAGGTTAATAGGGCTGTTAAGAATGCATATGGTGTGTTAGCTTTTATTAGTAGGGGGATCGAGTTTCGGAGCCACGAGGTCATGATGCAGCTGTACAAAACTCTGGTGAGGCCGCACCTTGAGTATTGCGTGCAGTTCTGGTCACCGCATTATAGGAAGGACGTGGAAGCTTTGGAAAGGGTGCAGAGGAGATTTACTAGGATGTTGCCTGGTATGGAGGGAAGGTCTTACGAGGAAAGGCTGAGGGACTTGGGGTTGTTTTCGTTAGAGAGAAGGAGGAGGAGAGGTGACTTAATAGAGACATACAAGATAATCAGAGGGTTAGATAGGGTGGATAGTGAGAGTCTTTTTCCTCGGATGGTGATGGCAAACACGAGGGGACATAGCTTTAAGTTGAGGGGTGAAAGATATAGGACAGATGTCAGAGGTAGTTTCTTTACGCAGAGAGTAGTAGGGGCGTGGAACGCCCTGCCTGCAACAGTAGTAGACTCGCCAACTTTAAGGGCATTTAAGTGGTCATTGGATAGACATATGGATGAAAATGGAATAGTGTAGGTCAGATGGTCGGCGCAACATCGAGGGCCGAAGGGCCTGTACTGCGCTGTAATGTTCTAATTCTAATTCTAATTCTAAAGTGTGAAGTGATGCATTTTGGGAAGTTAAACCAGGGCAGGACATATACAGTGAATGGCAGGGCCCTGGGGAGTGTTGTTGAGCAGAGAGACCTTGGGGTGCAAGTACATAGTTCCCTGAAAGTGGCAACACAGGTAGACAGGGTGGTGAAGAAGGCATGTGGCATGCTTGCCTTCATCGGCCGAGGCATTGAGTACAAGAGTTGGGACGTCATGTTACAGTTGTACAGAAGGTTGGTTAGGCAGCATTTGGAGTACTGTGTGCAGTTCTGTTCGCCGCACTACAGGAAAGATGTGATTAAGCTAGTGAGGGTGTAGAAAAGATTCATAAGGATGTTGCCTGGTTTGGAGGGCTTGAGTTATAAAGAGAGATTGCATAGGCTGGGGCTGTTTTCCCTGGAGCGAAGGAGGCTGAGAGGCGACATGATAGAGGTATATAAAATTATGAGAAGCATAGATAGGGTAGATAGCCAGAGTCTGTTTCCCATGGTAGGGGTGACTAAAACTAGAGGGCATAGATTTAAGGTGAGAGGGAGGAGGTTTAAAGGGGATCAAAGGTGTAAATTTTTCACACAAAGAATAGTGGGTATCTGGAATGAGCTGTCAGAGGAGGTGTTGGAGGCAGGAACAGTAGCAACATTTAAGAGGCATCTGGACAGGTACTTGAATGAGCAAGGCATAGAGGGATATGGAATTAATGCAGGCAGGTGGGATTAGTATAGATAGGCATTATGATCGGCATGGACGCAGTGGGCCGAAGGGCCTGTTTCTATGCTGTACGACTCTGATTCTAAATTCTTGAAAAGCACATGCTAATGAAATATGAGGCTAGATGTACAGCTAGTAAACCTTGCATTTGATTCAGCTATAGATATAAACAAGTTTTTTTGCTTATGTCCTTCGATAGTTCTTTTTGGTAGAATTCTCTTCCTAACTCCTATTCAATGAATTGACGTAGAAAGTGTTTGCTGTACAATGTCCAAGAACAATTCAGAAGTGTTGGAGAAATTGAACTCCTGCAATTTCGTGCCAAATTCACTGCAATTTCATTGTCATTATACTACTGCTTTAGTGTTGATGTGAAGCAATTTGTGACATCCTTCATCTTGGCAATACAGCTTAGGAGTAAGATTGACAATTTGACACTCGAAAGTGCACGAAAAGCAAAGAGAAGCGAGATGACCAAAAGAATCATGCACTTCTTAGTTATTTGTGTTGTAATTCTGGGTGGATACAAAACCAGGTGCAAATGGTTTTCAAATAAAAAGCAAACTTTAAATACTGTAAATCTTAAAAACCCTGAAACTGCTGTAGCCATGCAGTAGGTCAGTCTGCATCGGGGAGAGAAGAGACAAGTGAATGTAAAATATAACCATCATCAGAACCAAGTTTCCAGTGGCTGGCTGCATCATCTGAGAACTTCTTGAATGTAAATGTGAATGTTTTAATAAAGCGAAGAAACATGTGCCAACACTTATTCTTTTGCAACATCAAATATGCTGGTGAGCAGAGCACAGACGTTAATGATCAGTCAGCGGCGCAGCACCTGTCTGCTAGTACATTTTTTAAAAAAAATTTATTCATGGGATGTAGACGTCACTGGCCAGGCCAGCATTTATTGCCCATCCCTAATTGCCCTTGAGAAGGTGGTGGTGAGCTGCCTTCTTGAACCGCTGCAGTCCATTTGGGGTAGGTATACCCACAGTGCTGTTAGGAAGGGAGTTCCAGGATTTTGACCCAGCGACAGTGAAGGAACGGTGATATAGTTCCAGGTCAGGATGGTGTGTGACTTGGAGGGGAGCTTGCAGGTTCTGGTGTTCCCATGCATTTGCTGCCCTTGTCCTTCTAGTTGGTAGAGGTTGTGGGTTTGGAAGGTGCTGTCTAAGGAGCCTTGGTGCATTGCTGCAGTGCATCTTGTAGATGGTACACACTGCTGCCACTGTGCGTCGGTGGTGGAGGGAGTGAGTGTTTGTAGATGGGGTGCCAATCAAGCAGGCTGTTTTGTCCTGGATGATGTCGAGCTTCTTGAGTGTTGTTGGAACGGCATCCATCCAGGCAAGTGGAGAGTATTCCATCACACTCCTGACTTGTGCCTTGTAGATGGTGGACAGGCTTTGGGGAGTCGGGAGGTGAATTACTTGCCTCAGGATTCCAAGCCTCTGACCTGCTCTTGGAGCCACGGTATTTATATGGCTACTCCAGTTCAGTTTCTGGTCAATGGTAGCCCCTAGGATGTTGATAGTGGGGAATTCAGCGATGGTAATGCCATTGAATGTCAAGGGAGATGGTTAGATTCTCTCTTGTTGGAGATGGTCATTGCCTGGCACTTGTGTGGCACGAATGTTACTTGTCACTTATCAGCCCAAGCCTGGATATTGTCCAGGTCTTGCTGCATTTCTACATGGACTGCTTCAGTATCTGAGGAGGCGTGAATGGTGCTGAACATTGTGCAATCATCAGCGAACATTCCCGCTTCTGACCTTATGATTGAAGGAAGGTCATTGATGAAGCAGCTGAAGACGGTTGGGCCTAGGACACTACCCTGAGGAACTCCTGCAGTGATGTCCTGGAGCTCAGATGATTGACCTCCAACAACCACAACCATCTTCCTTTACGCTAGGTATGACTCCAGCCAGCGGAGGGTTTTCCCTCTGATTCCCATTGACCTCAGTTTTGCTTGGGCTCTTTGATGCCATACTCGGTCAAATGCTGCCTTGATGTCAAGGGCAGTCACTCTCGCCTCACCTTTTGTGTTCAGCTCTTTTGTCTATGTTAGAACCAAGGCTGTAATGATGTCAGGAGCTGAGTGGCCCTGGCGGGACCCAAACTGAGCGTCACTGAGCAGGTTATTGCTAAGCAAGTGCCGCTTGATGGCACTGTTGATGACACCTTCCATCACTTTACTGATGATTGAGAGTAGGCTGATGGGGCGGTAATTGGCCAGGTTGGATTTGTCCTGCTTTTTGTGTACAGGACATACCTGGGCAATTTTCCACATTGTAGGGTAGATGCCAGTGTTGTAGCTGTGCTGGAACAGCTTGGCTAGGGGCGTGGCAAGTTCTGGAGCACAGGTCTTCAGTACTATTGCTGGAATGTTGTCAGGGCCCATAGCTTTTGTAGTATCCAGTGCCTTCAGTTGTTTCTTGATATCACGCGGAATGAATCAAATTGGCTGAAGTCTGGCATCTGTGATGCTGGGGACTTCAGGAGGAGGCCAAGATGGGTAATCAACTCAGCACTTCTGACTGTAGATTGTTGCAAATGCTTCAGCCTTATCTTTCGCATTGATGTGCTGGGCTCCCCCATCATTGAGGATGGGGATATTTGCGGAGCCACCTCCTCCAGTTAGTTGTTCAATTGTCTACCACCATTCACGGCTGGATGTGGCAGTACTGCAGAGCTTAGATCTGATCTGTTCGTTATGGGATCGCTTAGCTCTGTCTATTGCATGCTGCTTACGCGGTTTGGCATGCATATAGTCCTGTGTTGTAGCTTCACCAGGTTGACGCCTCATTTTGAGGTATGCCTGGTGCTGCTCCTGGCATGCCCTCCTGCGCTCTTCATTGAACCAGGGTTGGTCTCCTGGCTTGATGGTAATGGTAGAGTGGGGGATATGCCAGGCCATGAGGTTAAAGATTGTGCTCGAGTACAATTTTGCTGCTGCTGATGGCCAACAGCGCCTCATGGATGCCCAGTTTTGCATTGCTAGATCTGTTCGAAATCTATCCCATTTAGCATGGTGATAGTGCGACACAACACGGTGGACGGTATCCTCAATGTGAAGGCGGGACTTCGTCTCTACAAGGACTGTGCGGTGGTCACTCCTACCAATACTGTCATGGACAGAAGCATCTGCGGCAGGCAGATTGGTGAGGACGAGGTCAAGTAATTTTTTCCCTTGTGTTGGTTCCCCCACCACCTGCTGCTGACTCAGTCTAGCAGCTATGTCCTTTAGGGCTCGGTCAGTAGTGGTGCTGCCGAGCCACTCTTGGTGATGGACATTGAAGTCCCCCACCCAGAGTACATTTTGTGCCCTTGCCACCCTCAGTACTTCTTCCAAGTGGTTTTCAACATGGAGGAGTACTGAGTCAGCAGCTGAGGGAGGGCGGTAGGTGGTAATCAGTAGGCGGTTACCTTGCCCATGTTTGACGCCATGAGATTTCATGAGGTCTGGAGTCGATGTTGAGGACTCCCAGGGCAACTCCCTCCCTATTGTATACCGCTGTGCCACCACCTCTGCTGGGTCTGTCCTGTCGGTGGGACAGGAGATACCCGGGGATGGTGATGGCAGTGTCTGGGATATTGTCTGTCAGGTATGATTCCGTAGTATGTCTATGTCAGGCTGTAGCTTGACTTGTCTGTGGGACAGCTCTCCCAACTTTGGCACAAGCCCCCAGATGTTAGTAAGGAGGACTTTGCAGGGTCGACAGGGCTGGGTTTGCTGTTGTCGTTTCCGGTGCTGAGGTCGATGCCAGGTGGTCCGTCCGGTTTCATTCCTTTTCATTTGACTTGGTAGCGGTTCGGTACCTTTGAGTGACTTGCTAGGCCATTTCAGAGGGCATGTAAGAGTTAACCACATTGCTGTGGGTCTGGAGTCACATGTTGGCCGGACCAGGTAAGGACAGCAGATTTCCTTCCCTGAAGGACATTAGTGAACCTGATGGGTTTTTATAACAATCGGCCGGCAATGGTTTCATGGCCATCATTAAATTAGCTTTTAATTCCAGATTTATTGATTAAATTCAAATTCCCCCTTCTGCTGTGGTGGGATTCGAACCCATGTCTCCAGAGAAATACCCTGGGTCTCTGGGTTAGTAGTCCAGTGATAATACCACTACGCCACCCATCTACCCTACTAATGTTTAACACTGAAGGTACTCTTTTAGGCCAGCAGGTGTTGCACTCTTGGGTCATTACCTAACTTCCCATCCTCTATTTATGCACTAACATCAGTTACATAGAGCTTCCTGTAGAGAAATACATTAAATACGATGCTCTTTTAAGTGAAGGACACAGGGTTGTCGGACAGTTTTACATTTTGTCTTCACGTGTGGAATAAGCAGATTTAATGTCTTGTTTGGTAACATTCTATTTATGTAGCTATCTGTTATGTTAAATATGAATAAGGTTATCTTATAGCAGTGCAGATTTGTTGCAGTTTTTTTCTTGCACAGCAAAATGGTAGAATGCAAGGAAATAGTTGGGCTTTGGTTGCTAAGGTTATGGTGTACACGCTGGCGAATGCTGAGCTGTTTAAACATTGTGGGCTGTTAGTTTCTGAAATAAATAGTTCTGCTCATGTTAAATTACAAATGTGGAGCAAATTTCATCATACACTTCAATAAGGTTAATCCTTCATCATTCTATATTACTAGTCATATAGTAGGAACAAAGTAACAACTTGCATTTACACAATGTCTTTAACATTGCAAAATGCCTCTGGATGTTTTTCTGAGGTGTAATCAGACAAAAATGCACATAGGCATAAAAGGTGATAACTCGTGGGTGACCAAAAGTTTGGTCAGAGGTCGGTCATATGGAGGGAAAGTCTTGAAAGGTGAGGGAGTTGGAGAGGTTGAGGAACCTGGGGAGAGATTTCTAGATCATGGGGCCTAGATGGCTGAAGGTACAGCAGCTAATGTTGGGTGGAAGAGGGGAGCTGCACGGAAGGTGATAGCCGGAGGAGTGGAGCGTTTGGGAGCAGGAGTTTGTGCCAGCAGATGTTACAGACACTGTAATGCCATGATGGGATTTGACCGCCAGGATGAGAATTTTAAGAGATGTTGGGGGTTGAGAGCCAATGCAAGTCAGCAAGATGATCAGGGCTTGGTGTGGGCTAAGATATAGGCCTGAGAGTTTTTGAAGAGCTGAAATTTACAGTGTCTAAGAAATGGATATGGATTCAGGGGCAAAGGAGCTGCATTGGGGCAGAATCAGCAAATGTTATGGAGATGAGAAGCAGTGAAGCTTTTCAATGGATTGGAAGTCAGCTTCAGGTTGTATAGGATATTGAGATTGTGAGCCGTCTCGTTCAGCCTGAGACAATGCATGGCGTCTTTGGCGAGGGTACGCAGCTTGTATTGGAGGCCGGATGACGGCTTCAGTCTTTCTAATGTTTAATTGGAGAAAACTGCTTTTCATTCAGTACTGAATATCAGACCAGCAGTCTAGCAATACAGGCAAAGACGGTTGAGAGGGGTGGTGGAGAGATAGAGCTGGCTATTAGCAGCTGATCCCAGATCGAGGTGTTGCCAAGGAGCAGCTTGCAGATGAGGAAGAGAAGGGATCCAAGGACAGATCCTTGGAGGAATCTGGAGGTAACCAAGTGAGGACAGAAAGATGAGTCATTTTTGGAGTTGCTCTGGTTCTGATCAGATAAATGAGACTGAACTCCAGTGAAGGCAATCCCGCTGAGCTGGACAATTGAGGAAAGGTGTTGGAGGAGAATGATGAGCTTGACTGTGTCAAAGGCTACAATGAGGAAGAAGAGGGATAATGCACTATAGTTATAGTCAGAGGATTTCATTTATAAATTTGATAGCCATTTTAATGCTGTGGCAGAGATAGAAAACTGATTGGAGAGATTGAAACATGGATGCTGTGACATAATAGATGACTGCTAATCAATAGGTGTTTATTTTTCTCTTTTTAAAGAAAAAGTTGCTGGACAATACTAGAAATATTAACACTGGATTATATCACTAGTGTTTTCATCACAAGAACACTGCCGTATAACTAGATATCATACAAATCATAGTGAGAAAGATTCTGGTTCATCAAATCCACCCCATCCAGTCCATGGTATAACCTTGTACAATGTTTATCCATTCTCAAACAATGCTATCTCCTGGTAGAAGCAACAACAAAAAATTGGAAAAGAAACTTGTGACCAAATCAGGAAAAAATTCTTAGAAATTTTTTTTCCAAATCATTAAGGCATTCAAGCTGTTGGTACTACATACGAACATACGAATTAGGAGCAGGAGTAGGCCACTCGGCCCTTCGGGCCTGCTCAGCCATTCAATAAGTACATGGCTGAACTGATTACTCCACATTTCCACCTACCCCTGATAACCTTCCACCCCTTCGCTTATCAAGAATCTATCTACCTCTGCCTTAAAAATATTTAAAGACTCTGCTTCCACCGCCTTTTGAGGAAGAGAATTACAAAGACTCTCAACCCTCAGAGAAAAAATTTCTCCTCATCTGTCTTAAATGGGTGACATCTTATTTTTAAATGGTGACCCCTGGTTCCAGATTCTCCCACAAGGGGAAACATCCTTTCCACATCCACCGTATCAAAACCCTTCAGGATCTTATATGTTTCAATCAAGTGGCCTCTTACTCTTCCAAATTCCAGCGGATACAAGCCTAGCCTGTCCAATCTTTCCCGGTAAGACAGCCTGCCTATTCCAGGTATTAGTCTAGTAAACCTTCTCTGTACTGCCGCCAATGCATTTACATCATTCCATAAATAAGGAGACCAGTACTGTACACAGTACTCCAGATGTGGTCTCACCAATGCCTTGTCTAGCCTCCCTACTTTTGTATTCAATTCCCCTCGCAATAAACAACATTCTATTAGCTTTCCAAACTACGTGCTGTATCTGCATACTAATCTTTTGCAATTCATACACTAGGACACCCAGATCCCTCTATCTCAGAGCTCTGCAATCTCTCACCATTTAGGTAATATGCTTTTTTATTCTTCCTGTCAAAGTGGACAATTTCCCACTTTCCCACATTATACTCCATTTGCCAGGTCTTTCCCCACTTATTTAACCTATCTATATCCCTTTGTAGCCTGCTTATATCCTCTTCACAAGTTACTTTCCTACCTGTGTTTGTGTCATCAGCAAATTTAGCAACCATACCTTCGGTCCCTTCATCTAAGTCATTTATATAAATTGTAGAAAGTTGAGGCCCCAGCACAGATCCCTGTGGTACACTACTCGTTACATCTTGCTAACCAGAAAATGACCCATTTATGCCTACTGTCTGTTTCCTGTTAGCTCGCCAATCTTCTATCCATGCCAATATGTTATCCCCTACACCATGAGCTTTTATTTTATTTATTTTTATTTATTTAGAGATACAGCACTGAAACAGGCCCTTCGGCCCACCGAGTCTGTGCCGACCAACAACCACCCATTTATACTAACCCTACAGTAATCCCATATTCCCTACCACCTACCTACACTAGGGGCAATTTACAATGGCCAATTTACCTACCACCTGCAAGTCTTTGGCTGTGGGAGGAAACCGGAGCACCCGGGGAAAACCCACGCGGTCACAGGGAGAACTTGCAAACTCTGCACAGGCAGTACCCAGAATTGAACCCGGGTCTCTGGAGCTGTGAAGCTGCGGTGCTAACCACTGCGCCACTGTGCTGCCCCAAATTTTCTGCAATAACCTTTGATGTGGCACCTTATCAAATGCCTTCTGGAAATCTCTGTATCCACAGCACATGTAACTATTTCAAAGAACTCCAATTAATTGGTTAAACATGATTTCCCTTTCACAAATCCATGTTGACTCTGCCTGATTACCTTGAATTTTCTAAATGCCCTGCTATGCCGTCTTTAATAATAGCTTCTAACATTTTCCCAAAGACAAATATTAAGCTAACTGGCCTGTAGTTTCCTGCTTTCAGTCTGTCTCCCTTTTTGAATAAAGGAGTTACGTTCACTATTTTCCAATCTTTCCCGAATCTAGGGAATTTTGGAAAATTAAAACAAACGCATCGGCTATCTCACTAGCCACTTCTTTTAACACTTTAGGATGAAGTCCATCAGGAACCGGGTATTTGTCCGCCCGCAGCTCCAACGATTTGTTCAGTACCACTTCCCTGGTGGTTGTAATTTTCTTGACTTCCTCCCTCCCTTCCATTTCCTGACATACAGCTAATACTGGGATGTTACTTGTATCTTCAATAGTAAAGACCAATGCAAACTATATGTTCAGTTCATCTGCTTTCTCCTTATTATCCATTATTAATTCTGCAGACTCACTTTCTATAGGACCGATGCTCGCTTTATCTTTTTTTTTTCCTTTTTAAAATATCTATAGAAACTCTTACTAGCTGTCTTTTTTATATTTCTAGCTTTCTCTTGTACTCTAATGTTACCTTTCTTATTGATTTTTTTTTTTGTCATTCTTTGCTGTTTTTTATATTCTGTCCAATCTTCTGACCTGCCTCATCTTTATTGGCTTTTTCTTTCAGATTGATACTATCGTTAACTGTTCTAGTTAACCACGGATGTCAATTACTGATTAAATCAATGGAGTGAGTGTTATATGGTTGAAGTTACACTTTATTAATAATGTACACTATACTTGTACTATAGCCAAGTATCTTGTTTCGAGTGGTTGCTAGATTTTGTAGTGTCGGGTTTTTATTTGACAGTGCTCTATACTGCTGTGGTTTTTCGAAGCAAAGTGCAATGGACATTTCTGATTTGTGGCCACAGTATTAGGCACTTAGCACGCTAACAGCAAAATATGTGAATGGAAGCAGTGGGAATATTACCCGAGTTAGCCAGAGTAATAGCTCAGCATGTTGCACTTGCAGAAAAAATATAGACAGACTATACAAACATGTATTTTTTCCAAACTATTAAGTTTTCTGCTTACTTTTCATTTTGCTTCAGTTAAGTTTTTCAATAAAAAATGGTCTGAATTCTACCGATGTGGAAATGTGGTGGTTTTACTGTATTGTTGAAGATGCAATTTCTTACCAAATCCCTGTTAATAAAACATTACTATGACAGTTTGGACTGTACCCCAACTCTCTGTTCATAACCAAATGTATCTCATGGGCAGACCTGAAGCTGCTGTAATCTGGAAAATCTTGTGTTTACCATACGTGGGTGTAACATGCCACAGAGATAAGAGCTGTCTTTATTGCGAAATGTTTTGCATTGGAGGTTACATGGGCACAATAAAGCAAAAAAAAAAGTTGTCAAATTATATTCAGGCTAAAACTAGTAATGTATAAAGACATAAGCAAAAGGAATACATCAGATAATTAGAAATATAATGCTTAATGCACACAGTACTTCAGATGATCTTATAAATAGTGTACAAAATCTTAGGATCCTCTTCAGAGATTTTTAACCGAGATTTTGAACTGAGGCTTTTTGGGCTCCATGGCCCCACCTTGCTATCACACCATGGAAACCAGGTTAAAGCAGCAGATGGTGGAATAGAGAAATCCATCAGCATATGTGCTGCAAGCAGTCTTATAACATTATGGATCAAAGTACTGCTCTAACATAAATAAATGAATAATGAACTATTTTTCAAGTGGATGAAATGTGGCATCTAAATTTATGAAATGTGATGTTGCTTTTGCCACTTGTATTGCATATCAATTGGCTTTGCTGTCCTCAGAGATAACATCGTACTGATATAAACTTCATCTGCCAATGCATTAACAGCTCAGAAAATTGAACTTGTAAATCTAGGCAATTGACAACCCTATGGAGAAATGTTTGGTTGCCTGTTTCCCCTTTCCTGAAACCCATAACACTCTCTCCAAAAGTATGTGTATCGCCACTTCCCCCATCCAAGGAATAGAAGACTTATTTTCAGAAGGCAACTCTTAGAGTTTCATTATTCAATCATGATGTACTGCCCAATCTAAAATTTCATATGAAACTGCTATGTAGAATTTGGAGTTACAAAGTAAGATGAGGTTCTGCTTTTGTTGCAAATATAAAGTGGTGTTATAATAAAACTCTTAGAAGTAACATTTCGAGATATGTACTCTGTTGTTGTATGTATAGATCACCCCTGCAAATCAGCTGTGCCCCAAACTTGAATGCACTTATTTTTTTTCCTCCTCTCGAATGTAAGGTGGATGAGCTATAATACATCTGAAATATGTGCAGTTCTGAGCACCTCAATAGAAAGGATGTTACTAGAATGGTACCGGGAATGAGGGTTATAGTTATGAAGAAAGGCTTAAAATAAGAAGTCTTCACTGGAACAGAAGATTTCAGGCAGTGGCTCTCCTACGTTTTTGGACCCCTTTTCAAATGGATTGGCAATCACGGACAGGGTCTTTTTTTCCCCACCCCAACCCCATCTAAATTATAGTACTATATAATTATAATATGAAAATGCTTTTAAGAAACAGGTATTTCATGCCGTTCTTAGTGCTCCTCGGTGAGACAGCCCATGGCACTGCACATGTGACAGTCGCACCCACTTCCCTGCTCACACTTTCACAGACCCCTGGAAGGTCTTTAGACCTCAGAGTTTTAAGTTTGAGAAACGCTAATTTAGGGGATCGAATAGATTGACCAGGTAAATTAAGCTTTATTTGCACTGGTGAATTGGTAATGAGCATACAAGATGCAATGTCTATGTCATAGCACTTGCTGAGTTCTGTTGAAGAGTTACACCTGACACACTTATCCTTGCATGTTCTTACTCTCTTTGATAATCTACTTGCTGTGCATTTGCACCATTTCCTATTGCTATTCTCTGCATCCAAACGAGCTCAGCATTGTCACGAGAACAATGAATGGGTAAATTTGTTATAGAGCACTAATCACAACATTGCTGATTTATTGAGGGAAAAGTCTACAACATCAATGAAAAGGGAATTGGATAAGTATTTGAAAAGGAAGAATATAAAATCAATCACGAAAGGATGAGCAAATGTGATAATTGAAACCTCGAGTTAGAACCAGCACAGCTAGGATGGGCAGCATGGCTCCTGAGCTATAATTTCCATGGCAGAGTTGGATACAACGGTTGGAAGAGTTGGGGTAATAGAAGGACAAGCTTTATTGGGCCAAATGGCCCTTTCTTGCCCCTGAATTGTGTGTTCTCATCCAATACTGTTAATTTGCAGTAGTTTTTGTAATTTGCAATGAGGTAAGTATGATTGTTCTGGATATCAAGGCAGCATTTGAACAAGTTTGGCATCTAGGAGCCCGAACCAAACTGAAGTCAATGGAAATCAAGGGGAAAACTCAGCACTGGTTGGAGTCATACCTAGCGCAAAGGAAAATAATTGTGGTTGTTGGAGGCCAATCATCTAAGTTGCAGGACAATGCTGCAGGAATTCCTCAGGGTAGTGTCCGAGGCCCAACCATCTTCAGCTGCTTCATCAATGACCTTCGCTCCATCATAAGGTCAGAAGTGGGGATGTTTGCTAATGATTGCACGATGTACAAAATGCACTGCAGCAACTCATCATGCTTCCTTCGACAGCACCATCTAAACCCATGACCTCGTCCACGTAGAAGAACAAGGACAGCAGTTGCATGGGAACACCACCACCTGCAAGTTCCCCTCCAAGTTGCACACCATCCCGACTTGGAAATATATCGCCGTTCCTTCACTGTTGCTGGATCAAAATCCTGGAACTCCCTCCCTAACAGCACTGTGGGTGTACTCGCACCAGATGGACTGCAGTTGTTCAAGAAGGCGGTTCACCACCACCATCTCGAGGGCAATTAGGGATGGGCAATAAATGCTGGCCTTGCCAGCGGCGCCCACATCCCATGAAAGGATGTTAAACAAAAAGGGCTCTATCGAACAACTGATACCTACAAAAAAAAATGGACAGTTATTGAAAGACCCAAGTAACTTGCATGGTAAAATGTGCAAGAGATACTCTGAAACCACAGACACTTGCGAATGATGATGTATGGACAATCTTCAACACGTCAAGTCATTTTACAACTTAAAATATCGGACAGGCAGGCCAGCGCGTGACAGCAACGGATTTTATGAAAAATTGGCTTTTGATGAATGGGAGCTCTTTACCCAGCATTCATAATGGCAGATAAACTGCTCTGGCATTGAATGCTTACATGGCTCTGTCCTAGCGATATAGGACTGCTATGGATGCTAGGCAAAAGCTCTACATTGTGCAGTTAAGATTTTCTGTAGATACAATGACCATATTGAAAATGGAAAAAAAAGCAGCTGATGCCAGTCTCTCTGGTATCCGTAATTTACAGGTTTCACTGTATTTCATATTTTTACATTTAGCTTTCACTTAGAGTTTTGCTTTTCTGCTACCTTTCATGGTACCTCTGGGGTTACAGCACTTCCCAGCTGTGTTCCCTGAAGCATGCTGAAGGAGGAAGCCGTGTACGTGTGCATATATTGGGTTTTTAGTAGGGGAACTTGGTTGTGGTTTTTTTTTTAAAGTGTAAAAGAAGTACAGGCTGTTGTACAGGGAGGCACTGGCAGATTTTTTACACACAACCTGAATTGCGGGGTGCCGCAACATTTTTCTGTAACTTTTTAATACTGATAAAATGTTAAACCTTTTACTTTTCTTTACCAACCCCCTTTTGAACGGTATTTCTGACAATGCAGCACTCTCTCAGTATTGCCCTGAAGTTTTATCCTGTGTTACGTACTCAAGGGTCTGGACTGGGACTTGAGCAGTTCTAGCCTCTCATTTATTATGACTTTGAGCTATAGCTTCGACATTGGTGCAGGCAGTTGTTGGCTGTCTTCACTGAAAAATCACTGGCACAACTTTACACAGATTTTTATGCTGGCTGTGTTAGATGTATGATTCCTGGCTTAATGTGTTTTGGGTTGAAGTTCAACCAATAATCTCGGTCCAGAATATTTAATTATCTGTGATAACTGTACTTAAACCAATTTTCTTGGAGCAGCCACATAAATACTGTGGCTACAAAAGCAGGTCAGAGGCTGCAAATTCTGTGGTGAGTAACTCGCCTCCTTACTCCCCAAAGCCTGTCCACCATCTGCAAGGCACTGGGGAGTGTGCTTGAATGACTGGATGAGCAGCTCCAACAACACTCTGGAAGCTTGACACCATCCAGAATAAAACAGCCTGCTTGATTGGCACCCCATCCACAAAAGGGTCAGACTGTTCACGTAGCCACGTAGCTGAGCCCCACACCTACGTGTTTACACATACCCTGGTATGATAGTTTTGATAACACAACCAAGGTAACAAACAGACCACTTTCTTAACATTAACTTTAGCTATTGGTTCTCTGTCGTGCCTCCACAGGATTCTTATGTTGCGAGAAGTAAGTCACCTAATTTATGGTTACATTAGATGCTAGACTAGTAATTGCTCAGGTAAGGAAAACAAATGGTTTGTAATCTCTTTACTGATCTTTTAAAAAAAAAATTAACTTTTGTATATGTATTTGTTTTCTTAAGTTCTTATCACTACAGGGCTACCTAACCTGACCTAATTCACATTGACTTCCTAATTTCAACAGTTCAGGCTAATAAATTCAAAAGGAGCTGCCAGTCAGACATCTGACTGAACAAACCACACTGTTTATTTGTTTTGTGTTTGAAATATATGTTTTGGTTTCTCCCCAGGCAGCTACCTGGAGACAACGGAACATTTAGTCTTCACAGCATTTGTATTGATTTAGACTGGGACCTGATATCTAACTACAGTTGTCTTTTAACTCCTTATGTACCATGACTGAATTAAAGGAGCAACTATCAAGGTGAAATTAGACAAAAATGCTTAATTTTTGTCACAAGGTCACCCTTCCAAACTCCAACCTGTAATTTCTAGTGTTGTAACAACTTAACGTTTATCATCTCTGCTGACCACTCAACTACACCTCTCAGCCCACATGCCAACTGATAGTAAATGATACCCTTCAGTCAGCTACTGTACACTTCATTTCAAAAATATTATTGGCTCTTCAAAAAAGCTAACCTTAACATGTCTGTCCTGTCCAACTATTTTTACACTGCTATGCTGCCTCTCTGCAACATCATCTGTTGTGCAGAGTTGTCTGTCTTATATGCCATCCAAGCCAACCCCAGAACCACTTCTATACTGTTAGATGACCTATCTGACAGAGTCACGGATAAGTCAAAAGTTCCTCCAATTGAACATCAGGAAGATATTTTCAGCTCCTGCCGTGAACACTCTCATGCTACTGGCTGCACTTGCCCCTTTCCTGGCCACCTGCTCAAGCTGAACCAGAGCATGTCCTTTCCCACACTAAGTCCAACTTGCTCATAATTCCCATACTCATTGAGCTATATTGACTTCCTGTCCCAGAGGACATTAAGTTAATGATTAAAATGATCCCTTATGTCATCTCCTGCATCTCTTGGCCATTTCAGAGGGAAGTTAAGAGTCAACCACATTGCTGTGGGTCTGGAGTTGCATGTTGGCCAGACCAGGTAAGGATGGCAGATTTCCTTCCCTAAAGAACCAAATGGGTTTTTACAATAATTGATCGTTTCATGGCACTATTACTGAGACTAGCTTTCAATTCCAGATTTTTATTAATTGAATTGAAATTCCACCAGCTGCCGTGGTGGGATTTGAACCCATGTCCAAGCCTGGGCCTCTGTATTACTAGTTCAGTGAGATTACCATTACACCACCGTCTCTATTGTACAACCTTTCTTCCCTTTGCCCCACAGAGCTATGAGCAGCCTCTGCCCTATTCCCAAAACCTCTGCACCTTCCACTTCTCTCTCAATCTTTCAAAACATGCTCAAAATAAATCTTTATACAGCAAGTTCTTTTTGTCACCTTTCTATCAAAGCCTAGCATATGTTTCTCCACATATTCTTTATCACCCGACTCAATTATTTCAGTGTGCTCTTGGTAGGCTTTTTATCTTCCACCCTCTGTGAACTTGAGCTCATTCAAAACTCTGCAGCCCAAGTGCTAGCTTGCACCAAGTCCCATTCACCCATCACCTCAGTGCTCGCTGATCTGTCTGCCAACGTATCGGATTTAAAATCTTATCCCTGTTCAAATCTCTCCATGGCCACTCCCCTCCCTATTCTTGGGAGCTCTTCCAGCTCTACACTTTCTAAGAACTGTGCAATTCCCCCTATTCTGGCCTCTTGTATGTCCCTGAATTCCAATACCCTATCAATGGCAGTCAAGGCTTCAGTTGTCTAGGCCCCAAGTTCTGTAATCTTCTAGTAAAAAAACAGAAAATGCTGGAAACACTCAGCAGGTCTGGCAGCATCTGTGGCAGCAGAGTTCATGTTTCATGTCTGTGACCTTTCATCAGAACTGAGAAAAGTTAAAAATGTAATAGATTTTGAGCAAGTGGAAGGGTGGGAAGAACAACAAAATGGAAGGTCTGTGATAGGGTGGAGGGCAGGACAAATTAAATAACAAAAGGTTTCATGGTACAAAGCCAATGGGGGTGATAATGGGACAAGTAAATAATCAAAAGATGCCTCTAGATGAGGTGTGAATGGCAGGATAGTAGCCATCTGAATGCAAAGTGTAGGGATTAAGAAAGAAATGAGAAAAAAAACCAAAGAAAACAAAGCAAAAAATAGAGGTAGAGGTTATGATCTAAAATTGTTGAACTTCACGTTGAGTCCAGAGGGCTGTAAAGTGCTTAGATGAAAGGTGAGGCGCTGTTCCTTGATCTTGCGTTCAGTCTGTAATTCTCTCCTCAACCTCTCCACCTGTCTCTCCTCCTTTAAGACTCTCCTTAAATACTACCTCTTTAATCCAGCTTTCGATCATCTGTCTTAATATTTCTTTGTGGCTTGGTGTCAAATTTTGTTTGTTAACGCTTCTGTGAAGCATCTTAGGGTGTTTTACTACATTAGGGGCACCTTAGCAATACAAGTTGTTCCTCTACAAAGTGCCTTGGGATTTTTCTCTGCTGCAGGAATTATATCAATGAAAGTTTTGTTGGCTGTTTCTTCTGTCGGGGAAAGGATGGTAAGGGTAGTTAATTACAACTTAAACTCAGAACATAATGCAAAGCAGACCTCAGAAGTTCAGGAAATAAGCTGTATTAGATGACAGGTTTTTAACTTTTTGTTGCTCTTCTCGTGGATAATCAACCTCCCAGTGGTGCTGGTAAGAACAAAATGGAAAATTTGGATTATGACCTAATCTAGAGTGCCAGAAATCTGTTAACACCAATACGTCATCTACTGACTACAGCAGCAAATAAAGACAAATTGCCTCTGCTCTGAGTCAACTTGCAAGGATATAATGAAACTGGGCCTGTACAACATACATAAAACTAAATAACCTAAAAAAAATTTTTTTTTTTTCTAAAATAGTTAGAAGCACCGGATATCTCTGCACACAGGAAACCTTTGTGGTTATTCACTTGAAGAGCTAAAACATTTGTCTTATGTTAAGCGGTACAGCAGCAACATCAGCAGAAGGGAATTCATTGCAGCCAGTTCCTAGTTTCTGGGGAAGAGTGTTGGAGGAGAGATGCCACTACCCAGCTCTTCCTTGTTAGTGCCTGTACTCTTTGTTGTTGGGCATTTTCTCAGCATTGCTATTGTCTGGTACTTTCACAGTCGTAACCCAGGCAGAGAAGGTGAGTATTCTCCACCTGGTCATTCATGGTTCTGCCTGAAGCAGGAGTTGAATCTTACAAATAAACTTGTCTGCATGATGTTTGCTTCACTGTATTCTGCATCAAAGGAAGTTCCAGCACTTCACTGCGAATTGCTAATCATGAATTGAGATCAACAAAGTTCCTATCATTTCCTCTACTTTTTGGAATGGGTTTGCAGTAGTGGAACATCCCTCTGTTTAATGTAACTGGCTTAAAATTGCTTTTGTTTTTTTGTGGAACAAATTAGTGCTATGAAGAAAATTCTCCAGTCAATTTTACTCAATTAAAACAGTGTGGATATAGCCTAGAAAATCACCAAATTGTTAAAATTCTCAACAGGGGAAATGTAAATTGTAAATTCATATCAACTGCTCAACCTTAACAGTTTTTAAAGAATAAATCTATAGTTTTCTTAAATGCTTTAAAAACACATTTAAGGTCAGTTTGAGCACAAATCAGTTACTGATAGTGAAAGAGGAGTTAATGTTGAAAAGAATTAATTTTGAAAAGTCACCCCGGAACTGGGGTCAACATTTTACACCTTTTCTTTCCCATTCTTTCTTCACTTTTTAAAAAAGCTAAACCATCAATAATGTCATTTAAAAGAATGGTTTGTATGAGTAACTAAGCCCAAGGATGTGAGAAAACTGAATTAAATGTACACAAATGACCCTGAAGCATTCTGGGTGCTTCGTGGTATCAATTGATGCACCGTCAAAGTCAGTAAACCGGAAAGCTAATAGACATGTTAGTATCATGAGGATTTGCCGTTTCCAAAATTAATTAAGCAGAAATAAACAGACAAAAACAAACAAGTGTACAGGTTATTGACTAATTGCAATGGTTTGATTTTTAAAAGGGGATGCTGAATCAATGTCTTTAGCTGTCCATGTTGTTGTATTGACATTTTTTTTGCGAAGTTTGGATAGTCAGTATTTATTGCAACTTAATTGGTAAGAATTACACCATCTTCATTTTCTACTTTGACAACATATTTGATGCTCAATAATGCCTGTTGAACCAAATCTTAGTTATTTTACAGTACAGATTATTTTTATGGTGTTTGAATATTTCAGGTTGTTCCAGATGCTAACAAATTTGAGAAATTGAACTAAGCAGGTAATCAAACTCTTTTGAAACCATTAGAATAAAGATAATTCCTAGTTCATCACTGTTATTAATCACTCCTTGAAGACTGTTCAGTAGCATGCATCCTCTTCAGTGGGGTGCAGTCTAAACTAAGGGGTTGTCAAATTCTGCTGTCAGTATAGATCTAGCATTCTATCAGCAGAGAGAAACCATGTGGTGAAAGCTGGTCCATTTCTCCAAAATATTTGAACTAGCATCACTGCAGAGCAGAGACGAGCAAGTTCAAGGAATGAGTAGCTCAGAACTCAATTTAATCTTCTGATTGGTGTGAAGTACCTTATTATGCAGTAACATTTTTAATACAATTGAAATTGACTTAAGCAATGTATTTTCTTGGGCATTAGTGGAAAATATGATTAGGTTCATGCTGATGATGGAAAATCAGGAAGATTGTCTCCATTCCATACTTTGTAACCCCAGTAACTCCAATTTTGTCATTGACTCTTACTTCTTGGTATAATGAGCTAGATAGCCTGATAGCTGCAATGCAAGATTTAGGGACTCGTAAGTTAAGATGACAATTGTGACTTGATTTGTATTTTGAGTTACTCAAATGGTGTCTGCTTGAGGAGAAATGGAAAACTGATTTTTCAGTGGTCCCATCCCACATTCTCCAAAGGGAACCATCTGTTGCAGTCATTGTGATGTAGCAGCCCAGGCCATGAGTACAAAAATGAAAGTGAAGTCAGATGCATCATCCTCAAAATCCAATTCATATTGGGAGATGCAGTATTAAAATCCAGTTGGCCTTGCATTGCTGTTGTGCAGGTGGCGAGTGAGTTCAAGGGTTCTGCTCACAACAAATCCCAAGAGGGAGGGAAAACCAGAGGAAACATTATTCCAGGTGATTCGCCAAAGCTATGGCTGGGTCTTGGAAGCAGATTGATCAACCGTTCCAGCTGCAATTGGTGCATAGTTTGAGGGAGGAGGGAATAAAAATAAGAGCTACCTGAAGAAAAGCATCAATTGACTAAAATTTCACTGTGACTTGAAAAGATACAAACTTAGAAAAACCACGGATTCTCATATAGGTTGAACTCATCTTTCTCATCTTAGATTTCTCTCAGGCACCCAAGTGCAGTTTTATCTCCGCTATCAACAGTACCTCAATAATTGCACAAGAGAAGCAAAAGTTGCTATTTTAGTTATTTTTTTCTTGCACCATGGACAATGACTGTGACAATGAGGCAGTTTGTTGCCTGTTTATAGGAAATTCCTTTTTGCTTTCAATCTCTATTTCCTGGAAAACAAGTAGATTGTGAGGCAACAACAAGGCAAAATCTTAAATTGTTCCCTATTGATTGATTTGTTCCTACTCGGTGGAATTTAAAGCCAGTGATTTTTGCATTGAATGATACAAATGGATGAAAAGTGTACAGTAATGAATGTTGCTCAATTAAACAATATAACTTTACTGCTATGGTTCTTGGAGGCTTAAACTGGTACAGTAGCAGTTTGGAGAATTATGCACTGTGCTTTAATGTTTATCTGTTTTCTGTACAATAACATTTTTTGTTTACTACTGTTACGACCTCATTAAAGACCACTAACTTTAAAAGAAGAGATATGAACTTCCCAGTGACCGATTAAGGAATTACACGGCAAGATTTCATGTTTTAAGACTTTTATTAAAGCAGCTAAACTAAAACTTATTAGCTAAACGGTACTTAATAGGTAGCTAATACACTAAATTACTGAGAAAGGTGTTTCCATTAACTTTTTAACACACACTAAAACCCATACCACATTTATACATTAGTGTTCTCAGTGAAAAGATATCCATGCAGTTAAAGCTCGCAAACTCCTCCCCAGCTGCAACGAATTGGATCTCCCAGAGTCCTTCTCAAAGCCAATATCCTCCTTACTCACTTCTTCTGAGCACATTGGACTGGACTTCCGTTAATAAGGCAATCTCTGGTGATCCCGTTTGGTCTTTGCTCCTCCGCAAACCTTGAGCCTTTGAATCAGGTTCATATCTTAGCAGCCTTTTGCTGTATCAGTGATCAGTGAGCGGCTGTTTCCCCAGAAAACAGTCCACTGATATGTGTGTCTCTCTCCCCACCCAGTCTCCCTCCCGCCCCCCTCCCTCCACCTTTTCCTGACTGCTGGTGTTCGTTTTTCCCTTTTTCAGCCCCCAAACCTAGGAAAACCTCTCAAATTTATTCTGGTCATAAATCAATAGTTGTTTGCCTATGACAATTCCCAGAGACCATAAATCTGACCTTGGCAAAACCACCTGGGCCTTCCTTTGTTTCCAGGTGTTAAAAGTTGCAACTCAAATCTGCATTTTAGAGCCCCTGGCTCCCTGTTCACAATCTGAGAGTGTGAAACCATTGTCCTTTAGTTGTTAACATTATACCCTGCTTTCAAAAGGGTCTTTGTTCTGGTTTCCTTGTTTTCATGGTAACCAAGACTCCAACTTGTCTCTGGGCAGATTTTGTATGACGTCACATGTTTCCTCCTAATGTCCAGTTTTCACTGCATTAAGGATCACTTTTTTAGAAAACATAACCATACTACAAAGTCCAGCGTTCATAACACTACCATAAAGAAGTAGAACAGCTGTTGAGACTTCTGGAAATTCAATTAATTTGATCCAATCAGAAATCTGATATGCCTTATCGGAATGTTGGTTTTAACACAAAATTGTGGTAGCATTTCTGAAATATGTCCAGATTAACCTTTTGCATTTCAAGAGGAAGCTAGGTAGTACACTGGGGAGAAAGGAATAAAAGGATATGTAGATGGGATTGCATGAAGTAGGGTGAATGGAGGCTCATGTGGAGCATGATCACTGGCACGGATGAGTTGGGTCGAATAGCTGTAATTCTATGTAATATACATTTTCCCATATTATCCTCCTATGTGGAACAGGTTTATCATCTTTGCTCGTTACAAATTAATGACTTGGTAGGAAAAAGAAATATCTTTCAAAACTAAGTACACTGCAGTGTATAAACTCCATTTTAAAAATAAATAGCATGACAATAAAGCAGTGCAGTGGAATAGTGGGATGCACGTTCCATTGACTGCTTGCATGGATTCTGCCAAATCTTAGCTTGGCTGTTCAGTATAGGCAATGAGCAGAGATAAGAAAATGAAAGCTAAGTCCTGCTTTGGTGCTTTTAAGCACTTAATATTTGGGGTAGAATAGATGAATCATTTTAGTAAAGTTTTTTTTTAATTTATAGGAGTGCCTTTTCTTGGGTCAAAGTAAAATGGAGTTAGCTTTCAAGTTTGATATTAAATTTAGTCCCAAGCTGAAGGAAGCTGCTGATGAAGTTGCTGCAATGATAGTAATGCAAGTTTATTAAGTGTTATGAAAGTGCTTCTATTTTTAATATTTTGTTGAGGATTCGTGTGTTAGGATTATGGGCTTTGGTTTATTTGGAAAAACTGAAAAGACTCCATCAATTTTTATTTACAAGGGTCACAGAGGTTTTGTTTGAAAACAACCTTTACTAGAAGTCACATGCCTTAAGCCCAATAAACAACAGAAGCCTTGGTGACTTGGGGAAGATGTTTACAAGAGAAGTGACATGTCGAGATTTATGATGGCCAGGAGGTTCTGGCTTGCTGTTGGGGGTTTCACTTTTGACATATTGTTTTCGTTCAGTTGAGGTGTAGACTGTGTTGAAAAGCAGTTGGAGATCAACCTGCCAAGGGAGAAACACCCAGCTCATCTTTCCTGCACCCCTGTAAGAGACCCAGAGAAATCCAGTGTGTCCGCTCCTTTTTTTTCCTACCTCTTTGAAAAACCTGCGAATCCAGAGTGGGATAACTGGAACCCCTGATGTCACTTTTCTCCTGGAGAGCCTACTTAACTACTTCTTGACATGTCCAAAACTAACTGCTCCAGAAAAGATCCCAGTGATCCATCTCCGTACACCTGGATGCCAGACCAAAAGGGACAACTGACATCCTTCCATGTCTTATTTTTCTTCATGAATTAACAAGCATTTGGCCAAAGTATTTTTTTTTTTGTAAAAGAGCTCTGCAGAGGAAATTCTTTATTCAGTTAACCAGGATGGGTGGGTGTGGTGGGGTATTGAAGTGAATTTTCATATTTCAATCTGTTAATGCTTTGCTTTGTTGCTGGATAAGTCTTGTTTTATAATAAACTGATAATTTTGTTGTTTACTAAAGAAACCTGGTTGATGTATTTTATTCTGGGCTAAAGAGTAGAGTATATGATTGACTGTATCAGTAACTGGGTAAACATTTAAATATATGTTGTGACCTGTGGAGAAGTGGAACTAGAAAAGACTCCTCCCACCTCGGTCATAACAAAAGGAATATTAAGAATAACTCTGGAAGCTGCATTTGGACTGGCATTTGTAGTGGGTCAAACATTGAAGACCATCTTGAATGAATTGCGGGACGTGTAGAGAGCTATGAAATCAGGTAGTTAGCATAGCCTTTTAAGATGGAAGTCATGCCTGAGGTCTTTGCTCTGCTAATGCATTGCTGAAATCTTTTCTTTAGGAAAATCATCTCTTCAGTTTACCTAAAGGATAGATTTTAGCAAAGCTTTCGGCAGCATGCTTAACAAGAAATTGACCCACAAGATAGAAAGGTACAGAATGGGGTGCGGCAGGGAAGTGGGAACACAAGTGATGTTGCCCAAATTTGCTAAATATTGAAAACTGAGTCGGGGGCGGGGCAGTGGCGGTTATAAGTTGTGGGGTTGGGAATTAAAAATAATTGGGAGCAAAAAGATTGAATATAAAATGATCAGGATTTATGGAGTTGATCTGACAAGGTGCAGATTTTGCTTAATATGAAAAAAATGAAAGGTTAGGAGACAGAGGAAGGGGGCAAGCAGTGGGAATGTACAGGACACAACAGAGGAGAGGGGTCTGGAAAATACCCTTGTGATGCAACAATAAAGAATGCAATAAAGATTTTGGGGTAATCATAGGGATAGAATGAGGACTTGTTTGAGGGAGAGAGAAACTAATACTCAATAGTTCAGCCCACCTGAAGTACTGTGTACATTCCTGGTCAGCATATTACAGTGAGGGCCTCCGTGCATTAGAGGAAGTACTAAGGGCAGTTAATCTTATCCTGGGGATTGAGGACCTGAGAAATGAGACTGAAAATGTTTGCATTGGGAAAAATGCAGTCCAGGGAAGACTTTATTGAAATTTTGAAGGTCTAAATGTGGATCTTGATAAATTGAACCATAAACTTTTTGCCATTATTATAAAACCTTTCCTCTTCCAAGCTTGAATGGCTATAGATGGTTTGGATGTAGCTGCTCACACGAGGGTGAGCAATGGGAGGAAAAAGTTGCGTGTCGATTCATTGGAGATGGTTGATGTTGGAAAATTTAAGAGTTGATTCAATTTTTAGGTAAACTAAGCGGTTTGAAGGTGGTTGGATGTCAAATGTGCACAAGTGTTTTTTTATTTTAACACTGGTCAGATGGATTGCAGTGGCCTTTTTAGATTCTGTGCTCCCAGGGAAGTGGGAATTGTCAAATATTCAAAGTAGTAATTTTTTTTAGGGAAAGGTACTTCTCGCTTTTTTAAAACATTTTTTTGAACTGACTGAAGTGTAAAATTGGAATGATAGCTTACCACTCGAATATCATTGAAGGAAGCATCAACTTATGAAAATGGGAGGAAAAAAATCCCCAGTGGCAATTTCTAGTAGCAGCGTATTTTTAGGTGACACCACCAGCTCCTTTTTATTCGGGTTTAAATGTCTCGATTAGATCCACTGCTACAGTATTTCTGTGAATCACTTTCAGCTTTGAGGAAATGACGTTGGACTGCCATGTTTTAAGAAGGTTGATCTGAGCAGCGTATTTGAAGCAGTGTGGCAAAGATATTGCAGCAAATGGCAGGTGAATACAGCAGAGAAGTTATAAAATTATAGCAGTACCAGATTAAGGCTCCCTGCCTCATCCACAAGCGGAGGATATTTATAGCTCTGAGTAGTTTATATCCGTGTTATCTGTACGAAGCAAGAGAAAAGGGAAATGGTTGCAGCCTGTGTACATTTCAGTACTTGTGCATGTCTGATTCAGCTCTGTAATATGGGTCACTGGAAAATTAATTACCGGAGAAGAATGAAGATGTGTCAGCTCTCTCTTTTGAGTGTTTAATTTAACTGCAATTTTTTGGCAACTGGATGGCTGAAACAAGCCTGGCTGGAATTTGTAAGACACTGCACTAACTGTAGGAATGTACAGATACAAGCAGCAGTTTGTTACTCTTTACTAAGAGACTTGATCGTATTCGCCTCTGCTGCTATAATTTCAACTGGTCTCAAATCCATAGAACATTTTTTCTAATTTTTGGATTCAAAGTTTCAATGTCTGTAACAGACATAAATGACATTCAACCTCATATGGGCTGCTTCTGAGTTTGGCAGCTTGTAAAGGCTATTAAGGTGGTTTGATCAGAAGAGTGGGAGAAATCCTTATTAAAGCTTTCAGGAAGTGGGTGGTTCATGACTTTTGGCTCATTGCATCATAACTGCATTCTGTTGCTTCAAAGTCTCAAGCTTGCTGGATGAATACGAAACACAATGTCAGCTATGCGTGCTGGTAAAATGTGGGGCCTCTACAGTAATGACAGAGAGC
Source organism: Heterodontus francisci (assembly GCF_036365525.1). Taxonomy (NCBI): domain Eukaryota; kingdom Metazoa; phylum Chordata; class Chondrichthyes; order Heterodontiformes; family Heterodontidae; genus Heterodontus; species Heterodontus francisci. The sequence continues at coordinate 34,193,612 of NC_090401.1, forward strand.
TAAATGCAAGCCTGGTCTCCTTGATGTGCTGCATGGGTCAGTATGATTTCATTCTGTTTCTACTGTAGTTACAGTAATACTGCACTTGAAACTTAATTTTCTTTAATTGCTGGAAAAATACTAGCCTGTACCATTATAAGTCAATTGAGAACATTATATTTTCAGTAGCAGCATTAAGTAGTACGTTGGTAACATTTTTTTCTCCTCCTCCACATTGCCCCTCCCCCCCCCCCCCCCCCCCCAAGAAAGACAATCTGTGCACAACTGAAGATTTATGAAGCTGTTCTACTTTTAATCAGGTGGTAATGGTTTATGAACCTAAAAGTCTTGTAAATAATACTTCAGCTCCCTTATTTGAATATGTTGGGAATGTTCAAGATGGCTGCCAGCCCTTTGAAAAGATATGATGGAGCTCACAAGATATGTCCTCCATTCTAGTACTAATGTTAAAGACTTCAAATGCTCTAATTAATTACTGGACCATATGGAGTCAAGTGTCACATGTAACAGTAATGCAATGAGTTTTATTCTCACGAGAGGTAATATTCACTCATGGAAATTGTATTTCATTGTTTGCTTTTTTTTTGTTGGATGAGTGTTTGACAGATGCAACCTAGTTTTGTCGTGATGCATTGCTTCATCGAGGAGTTCTGCACAGATTTGGGACTGCAATTTCTCTACAATGGGCAGTTAATTCCTTCTATCTGGCAGCTGGTTATTGGGGCAAACCATTTCCTCTTAGAGGGGAAGTGAAAAATGTTAGAATTAATGGTTGTTGTTTTTGAACTACTTGCCAGTTACACAGCAGCTTTGGTTAAATACCTGCATATCTTATTTGGGATATGGCACAGGAGGGAAATAAACTTATTGAGGGAAATATACTTTTTAACTAAAGAACTGTTGCGTTAACGTGTAATATTTTCAAAGGAAAATACTTGTATCTAATTTTTTTTTGATACTTATGTTGAATACACATTAGTTTAGCATTCTCCTTGTGATACTTAATAGCAAATGATTTTTCATGGTAACCATCATGAGAGGATATTGAATAATACATCACTAGAATTTGACTTAAATTACTGAGTATGCCATGGTATTTTAAATGATGGTTTATAAATTCATCTTGCATTGCCATTCACTTTACACTGAGCTTACTGATGGCAATACTAGGTTTGCAAGGCTTGGAAGCTCGTTTGGACCGCAACCATAGTACAAATTGAGGCCAGGCTGAAAACGGTAACTTTTTTATTTTAGGTTTCCAACAGTACATTTCAGTAGCAAGAGTGTGCAACAACATAGTATTAATTTGATTGTGTATAATGATCAAACTGTAGTAACTGTGCCACTGCTCAATGAGGTGGAAATGTATATATAAAATATATTATCTGTGCGTATTGAGTAAAGTTCTCCAAAGGCTTTTTACTGATTGGATTGCTCTGTGGAGAGCTGGCATGAACTTGATTGGCTGAATGGCCTCCTTCTGTGCCGTAAATAACTCTGACTCTATAATGAAAGGTATTAAACTGACTGTCTCAGCTATTACATGTTTCTGGTTTGACCAATGGTGTCAGCCATGATTCAGTGGTAGCAATCTTGCTTCTGAGTCAGAAGGTTGTTCAAGCCTCAGAGACTTGAGCACAAAATCTAAGCTAGCGAAGCAGTCATAAAGATGGGGCATGAAACCGAGGCTCTGTCTGCCCGCCCAGGCAGGTATCAAAGATTGTATGGCACTATTTTGAAGAAGAGCAGGGAACCTTTCCCCCCCCCCCAAAAACAATGTCCTGGCTATTTATCCCTTGTCACCAAAAACATTTGGTCATTATCACATTCCTGTTTGTGGGACCTTTTTGTGCACAAATTGATTGCCATATTTCCTACTTTACTACAGTGAATATGCTTAATTGGCTGTAACTTGCTTTGGCACATCCCAAGGTCATGACTACAGCCTGCCGGACTGGACATTGAGTTCAATAATTTCAGAGCACGACGGGTCCCCCCATTTTACTTTTATTTTTAGTTTTTTTTTGTTTTATCTTAGTTTGTTCAGTTTGCCTACCCACTTTTTTTTTTCATGTTTCTGCTTGTGGCTGTTCAGTTTTCAGTCTGTTAACACCCTATCTGTACTAATGCTTTGTCTTTCAACACACCATTAACATATTGTTTGCCTTTGCTCCATGACCTTCTGGTCGGTTATTCTCTGACCTTGTCCTATCTACACTTTCTCCTTTGTTATCTCTTGCCCCACCACCACTTTACTTAAAACCTTTCACATTTCTAATATCTGCTAGTTCTGAAGACGGGTCACTGACCTGAAACATTAACTCTGCTTCTGTCTCCACGGATGCTGCCAGACCTACTGAGTATTTCCAGCATTTCGTGTTTTTATTTCATGTAAGATGCCTGTCTTTCTTGGCTAGAAGTATTTCCCATAGTCACTATTGATAAATTAGAATTTTTTTTCATAATTTTAACTACCAGGTGGATGATACAATTTCCACGTTAATATATAAATGTTAAATTGCTCCAATTTAACAATTGCTTTTGACATTCTCAAAAGTGATAATTGAAGAAATTATGTATGTCCAAGATTTTTTTTCTCTCCCATTTTATTTTCCAATATATACACCAACTACAGGCAAGAGGTTAAGTTGCCAGCCTGATCCTAGCTAGCCCTGTGCAGATACCATGCTAAACCTCTCCACGAGATCGATTTCCCACTGAGCGTGTCATTAATTGTATAGCTAAAATTAAGAATCCATTGGTGTATCAATCAACCAAAAGAATTCTAACTGTAAGTATGATAAACTCATCTTCGTTCAAAATTTTGCGCTCGTTAACTTTCAGAAGGTGCCTCAAAATTTTACTGATATTTAATTTAGGACATTGATTAGGGTGTTGCATTTATTTGTTTCTGTATCTAAAGCTGTTGCTAAATGTCACTGTGCACCTTCATTGATATGAAGGTTTATAGTGATTGTCATCCTCAAATATTCTTAGTCTTTTTGTGAGTTGGTGATCTGCCATCCAAGCAATAAAGCGACTGTTGTGACACCACCTCTGGTTGGTAACCTTGCAGTTCATGGACTTCTCATCAGGTGTAGCATAACTTCAGGCCAGTTCAAAACCACATTTTGAAGGTTCTCAGGTGATCTCTTATGTCTTCTGTTTTTAACATTGAGAACAGTGTTGGCACAACCATTTTCTTGTAATGCTAAAATGAATCGGGTGGGGGTGTGGGGGCGGTGGTGGGGATGGGGAAAGAGGAGCTCTGTGCCTGTGATGAAGTCTATGTGTATCGCTTTTGGCATTGAGTTGAATGTCCAGAAATAAAGCACAGACACTGGTGTAACAAATATGTGAGCTGTGTATTAGAGTGCACACAGACTGATTTGTAAAAGACTAGTAATATCTGCCTAATTTATATTGCAGTAATTCCCTCCCTACACCTTGCTTTCCTCCTTTAAGACCCACCTTAAAACCTATCTCTTTGGTCTTTTTGTCATCTGACCTAATATCTCATTATCTGGCTCTGTCATATTTTGTTTTATAAAGCTCCTGTGAACCGCCTTGGACGACTTACTACATTCAAGGCAATATATAAATAATAAGTTGTTATTTTACTAATTGAAGTGCATGGATTGTTACTACTGAAACTGGTGAATAAAATGCTGAAATAACTGAATAAGTTGTAAAAGACTACTAACAAAACAGTCTTGTACAATGCAGCATAGTTAATACCAGCATTATACATAGAATTATAATTAAATTCAAATTTTATTGAAACTTTTTACTCCTGAACCCATTTTGTTGTGAAGGAAAGTTTACTTGGTGTTTTTCATGAAAAGATGAATTGCAGTTACCTTTTGAAATGTTTTCTACATAAAATGCTCTGCAGTATATCTTTTAGGGTTAAACCATGTTAATGTGGCTGCCAGCTGCATCCTTCATGAATTCAGCTTTTGCAGTCAGTCTTACTTCGTCATTAGAAATAGGCGTAAGCATCATGATCCACCTGTTCATCCAAAAAAGGGCAACTTGCTCTGCAAAATCAAAAAAGTTATCCTTTGGAATTTGGATTCATTGACCAGCTCAGTGCCAGTATCTGTCTCTTTAAATTCCTATATAATAACTAATACATATGGTTCTGGATTTCAATTTCTCCTCCCCATCCCTCAATTTTTGTATTTATTTATTTATTCCCCACTTCTCAGATTTTCACGAACTGATCTCCAGACAATCAGAAAACTTGTTTTAAGATTTCTGCCGATGTTGCTAGGCTAATCATTAAGAGATGTATGATGGGAACTATAGATGACTCTTACTTCATTTTAAAAAAAATCCTGCTTGTGAGCAAATGCTGAATTATCACTTGTCATTGCCCAAATGAAGTGGGAAAAGCCGTGGCTTTGCAGTTAGAGAACTGAGTTTCAGCATGCCTGCAACCACCCTGTGGCCCAGTACAGTAACTGCTATTAAGCTGTGCTATTTTTGATTTTTTTTGATTTAGAGATACAGCACTGAAACAGGCCCTTCGGCCCACCGAGTCTGTGCTGACCATTAACCACCCATTTATGCTAATCCTACACTAATCCCACATTCCTACCACATCCTCACCTGTCCCTATATTCCCCTACCACCTACCTATACTAGGGGCAATTTATAATGGCCAACTTACCTATCAACCTGCAAGTCTTTTGGCTGTGGGAGGAAACCGGAACACCCGGAGGAAACCCACGCAGACACAGGGAGAACTTGCAAACTCCACACAGGCAGTACCCAGAATTGAACCCGGGTTGCTGGAGTTGTGAGGCTGCGGTGCTAACCACTGCGCCACTGTGCCGCATTCTCTGTTTTAACTTAATACCATTTTGGTTTAAGCATATATTTAGCCTTTCATTATGCTTATTTTTTGATCATCATTAATGGTTTTAGTAGGTTCGACAGTTCAGATCAGATAAATCCTAGAAGTTAAATTGTTGGTCACAGCGGTGTACCTGAGGTGTTGCGTCACAAGAAAAATGCGAGGAAGTATAGGCAGAGTACATACACGTGTGAGATCATAGTCCTGAGCCAGGAGTTTGGAAGATTGCACTTTCACATGGTAATCTCCTGCCAAATGTGCAAGAATTACTAGTGGGTTAAATGCAAGAGAATTGCTTGGCCTTTAAACTGTCAAAAAATGTTTTTATTGGATCTAATAGTCTATTCCTTTTCCTAAAAAAAAACTTGTGTTAAGAATTGGGTGTGTTGTAGCTCATAACATACAAAATATTTTACTTAACTTTTGACTTTTTTTTAAAAGAATGAATTGAAGCCATCCAGAAGTTCTAAAGGATAAAATATGAACTATACTGGCTCTCGCAATTGTTCTTTAAATAGTCCTGTATGTGATAGTTGTAAAACAGAGCAAACACCTCACAGTGACTTGCCTCTTGATCAAACCTGCCATTTTGCTCTATTTTGCGCTAGATCGTTAAGGATGCGCTAATTTCACACAAATATAGTGTATGCTTATATGAGCTGTAGATGTTGACGAAGCTAAGACAATGTTCTGGTTTCTGTGGCATCCTTACCAACTCAAGTTGAGTTCGATTTGTGGCAGCAGGAGGTTTTTTCTGTTCTGTTGATCTTGTATTTTCATTTATTATTTTTGTGTTAGACCTTTTGTCCTCAGAATGAGGGATGTTGTGGTGGAATAGTCAGGTGTAGCCCAATTAGATGCTAAGCAAAGCTTCTGTTCTGTCTTAATACTGTTCCTTAACCCTAACATTCAAAGAACACCCAGCTGCACTGGTGGGATATTTTACCATTCCCTGCACCAGCTTTCTCTGTGCCTTCTATTTGAAACTGTCAATTAATGCCAAAGCATTATGTTTATGAAAAGAAGTTGCTGAATTAATCTTGGGAGTAGGCATTAACCTTTATTGGAGACCTACATTTCCCCCCTCCCTTTTTTATAAGCTAAACATGACTGGTGTTCTCACTAAATGTGGTACACAGTATCTGGTGTAGTTCTATGGTGAGACATAAAATACTAGAACTTTCCCAAGTGCAACCTAGTTTATTAAGGTATTTAGTGTTTGTGAAACTAACATTTTGAGTTGATTTTGAAAGCTATTTGAGTGGTTTATATAAAACAACAATGCAGAGTAGGCATGAACAGGGAACTTGTCTATGATTCAGAGACCATAGTTACATCTGAGCACTATTTGGATTTTAATTTGATGCCGTCAAGGGATAGGAATGGTAGAGGTGCAATCTCAATGCTGGTAAAGTACGCTACCAGAAGTTTTTAGTAATGGTGAACAGCTTCATTGCTTAAATTGTGCTGATTGCAACTAATTATTATGGAGAAGATATTCGAGAACTTTTTTAAAATGTTTTTTAAATGGTGAGATTTAAAATTATTGGGGGAAAGGTAACTAATTTTCTTTCTCTTTGTACAGATGAGCGTGACAGAGTACAGAAAAAGACGTTTACAAAATGGATCAACAAACATCTCATAAAGGTACAATTGTTTAACTTCACCTTTCTGGGAGGGCTCCATGATGCTTCAGATCTAATTGTAATCTTGCATCAATAAATGGCACTAAAGGTGACACAAACTCTTCGACTTGATCACCTGTGCAGGGTTTTTCTTCCTGTGTCAAATTTTTATTTTTGCTTCTGATTCTATTTGGCACCATCCTAAGTTGTAGATCTATTTCATTCCAATATTCACTATAGGTAAAGAATGTACAATGCACTGTATGACATCAAGGGATTTGGGGCTAGCCTGGGAAAGTGGTGTTGAGGTAGATGATCATCCATGATCTAATTGAATGGTGGAGCTGGCTTGATGGACTGAATGCTCTACTCCCGCTCATATGTTCCTATAATTATATCACTATGCAATCTTACTGGGGGCTTGAAGTTGTAAAGAAAGAATTGTCTAGTTCATTTCTATGACTTCTTAGCTGCATTTGCAGATATTTCTGTTACCAATGCAAATATGGTAGCTCGCTTTGCTCGCACAATATCCCACAATCAGCGATCATTGTTTAAGGGGAAAAAGTGTTGGCAAGGACAAGACACAGCTGCCCGAGTCCAACAGGGCTGCAAAAGCAGAGTCAGTTTGACAATTTGTAAAGCATGCTTTTCAGTTGTGGTTCCGGATTCCGCAAGAAGATCAGACTCTGCAAGGTCATATTTCTGTTCGTCATCAGATATGTGTTCTTCTGTACTTTAGATTATTTTCTGAATCAAGCAAATTAATATTTCATGTGAAATTAATGCCATTAAAGTGCTGGAAAGTACTGATTTTATTTTTGTAATTTTAAAGTGTATTCAAATCTGCTTTAAGAAAATTTTGTATGCGTGAATCTAGGGCAATTACTGGCTATCCTTTTCTCTTCACCTTCAGAATTTTCTCAAAACCAATAGTTTTGGGCAAGCCTTGGGTAACCACATCAATCTGTCCCTCCATTGCTTGGTATCTGTACTTTAAAAAAAAAAATTTCTATATTTTTTTTCCTTCTCTCTCAACCAGTGAAATGCCTTGTGCCATTGCCCATCTGAAAGAAACTCTTAATTGGAAACACAAATATCTGTGATATTAAATGGAAAATATCTTGGGACAAAACTGTAAAATTGAAAATTTTCAAACTAAAAATGGTATTCCATTGTAACTTTTTTCAAAAGTGGTTTCCAACAAGTTCTGATTACTAAAGCAGATCACTAAACCCTTATCCACACCTGCCTCATTACTAAAACCCTTAATCATGCCGTTGTCACTTCTAAACTCTATGAAGTGAATTTTAACCCACAATAGCAGGTGATTTGGGGTCAGGTGAGATATAAAAATTTAAAATTTTAAACCCGACCGCAACTTAACCACTTTCTGGTTTAATGGAGGTGGAACGGGGGCAGGTAGCAACCCACTCCCAGGAGATGGGTTGGCCGTTTAAAAATTATGACTAGGTTGGGAGCCTCGCATTTAAGTTGTTTTACAGTTTTACACCTGGCTGTCCAGGTTTCCCAGGCCTCGGGAAACCTGGCAGCTCAAGGGAGGCATGGACTGCTCCATGGAAACGCTAAGTGCCCTTCCAGCACTGCTCTTGGGCCAGGTGGGGCAGGAGTGCTTCCATATTTCTCCCCCCACAGCCCTCCAAAGATTACTAGCTGTCCTGGAATTGGACCCCCCCCAAACACCCCCTACTCCACCGGGTTTGGGGATTGTATCTTTTCCCCATCCCTCACACGCGCACACACCCACGTGCAGCTGTAGGCCCCCTTATCTGCGACTGTACCTACTCCATAATGCTCCCCGTCCAATTGGAAGCCAAGCCGGTCGCTCAGGCTGACTTCCAGGTAGGAATCCAGCCAAAAAAAAAATTGCATGCTCTATCTTTGTGAAATAGTACTTATTTTTTTCAGGGCTTGTTTCCAAATAAGTGCTGATTGCTGGAGCCCCAAATAGCTTGACAGCATATCACCAAGCTCTAAAGAGCTTTACAGGCTATCTTGCCTAATGTATATTCTGTGGTCACCTGGATGCTTCCATGGATAAAAGTATTGTGTATCTATTTTAGGAAGGAGTAATGAATTGTCACTGTTGTGCGTTACTTGATAAATCTTGCAAATATTTTTACTTCCTTAACTTCAGGAATTGAGTATCAAAATAGAGCTTTCAAGATTTTCTTTTGCGTTATCTCTTTATTGCCACAATTCTTCAGCTTACATGACAAAATAATTTGGAGTTGCAGCCTGCTCTATCTTTCCCGCTCCACAAATATAGAATGAGCTGTTACCGTCCAAGTGCCCTTACTAGTTACCCAGGGGAAACTGTGGATCATCTTTTGGGATTTTTTTTTAATCACTTATTTTCTTCGGGGAAAAGATGAGTTGTACCTTGAAATAAAGTGAATTTTCTTAGGTCTAAAAGAAGCTGCAGGCATTAAAGATGTATTATAGCCAAACCAACCAGTTTGTGGAATGCTGTGGCTCACTTCTATTTCTGACTAAGACAATGAGGGTCAATTGTTTCCTTCCAAGCTCATCAAGCAACAATGGCCCCTCTTCATTTGAGAAAAGCAGGCAATGATTTCTTTAAACCCAAGTCCCAAAAGGGGAGCTGAAGTAACTGATTTTACTGACCTATTGGTGATTGAATGGGGAATGAATCATAGGGACGGTTCTTACTGCCAGCTGGAAACAGAGGGATAAGGGGCAAAGGGACACTTAATCAGCCAATTGTATCTGGATGGCAGGGGTGTGGAGGGGAGAACCTTGCTGAGCAAAGGGAACTCACTCATCTTAAGCCCATACAAAATGCTGGAACCACTTATGGGGGTGCTTAGCACTGTCGTAGCTGAGAATATCTAAGGCAGGCCTGGAATGAGTCAGTCAGAGTTGTATCAAAACTTGTGATCCTCTGAGTATCGCAGTCAAGTAAGAAACAGTACTTTTATTTCTTTCCTGATTGTCTCATCCTGTTTTTTTGGGGGGGATGTTGAGAACTTCCTGACAGATGTAACTGACTGTCCATTCTTCTTGTGCAAAGCCTGGCAAGAGTATTGTTGGGCCTTTTAACCATGGCACCAAATCTGCTGTTGGGTATATGTGAGCAGCATGTACTAGATTAAGATCAGGAGTGACTTTTTTTCTCCTGCCCCCTTCCTTAGACAAAAGTGATGCCAACGTAGCATGTCTAATACTGCCCCAGATGTGAGTAGCAAGCTCACCACAGAGCAGGGAAGGAAGTTGGAACCTTCCTGTCAGTACTAAACCAGGCAATGTACTTGTCCACTGAGCAATTCGAGGAAGCAATTTTAAAAACCCTTCCTTGATATACTCATCAGCATATCAGCTAAAAAAAACTAAAGAAACTGTAGTGAAACTGCACCACAGGTTAATAATAAATATTGATCAGAATTCAAGCGGCAGATGCGATTTTAGTCATTTCTGCTGCGTTGATTTTGCAAATTTTTGTTTGTTGAAATGGCTTGGTCGAGTGGTACTAAGGCAATAACAGTATTTTAAAAATGCATTCATTTGTACTTTGTGTGTGTATGTCTGTATATTGCCAATAATCATATATATTCTATAGTCTTTTAGACTATGCATAGAATTGCAATTGAATGATGGTCGATTATTTAGATTTAGTCTCTCTTTCTCTATCCATATATATCTCTATATTCTCTCTCTATATGTGTACACACATTTGTGTATGCACATACTGAAAGATAAGCAAGTTGTCTTGTAGGGTGAAAGTAAAAATCCAAATGGGGGAAAGGAAAAGAGACAACAGAGTATCCAGTCACTAACAAGAATTTTGAGTTGAATTACCTGCTAACTGCACAGTGAAGAAGGAATAATCAGTTTAATAATACAAAAGTTCAGGTCATTGACTCAATCAAAAAACAATGGGAGAATAAAATGATGCACACGCAGTTAAAATAGTGAAAACCCCTTCCCATCCCAAGCACCTTGTACTAATAAGAGAGTACGGGATTTAGCTGAAGTCTAAAATTACTCGTGCTCAAACCAGAAGGCTGAATGGTGCCCGGGAAAATGTGAGTGCTACTCCTGAAGTTTACATTGGGAGTCTTTGGAGGCTAGAGGAGGAGAAATCAGGGTGGGAATATGAGGGAGCACCAAAAATGATGAGTCATATTTGTGGCTGGAATGAAAATGTTCAATAAAGCAGTCACCGAGTCTGTACTTGGCCTTCCCAGTGTAAAATTAAGAGAAGGGGATTTCTTTGTGAACAGAATAAGATGCACTAGATTGAAGGAAGACTTTTAAATTACTGACTAGACTGGAATAAGTTTATTGTGTTTCTGACAGTGGTGTTGGAAGGGATGAGGGGTTGCATAAAATATTTATGCTAATATTTCTCTATTTAAGGCATCATGATGCCTTCATGTAATGAGTAGTTTGGATTTGGATGACAACAATTTTACTCAGTCATCCAAACTTTGAATATGTTGCACGTCATCAAACGTTAAAATGATTTTTTTCTGTTGGAATGTTACTGAGTTCTTGGCTTCCATTATCACTGCAGTTGTGTGCAAGGTTTCACATGAGCAGAGGGATTACCATAGCACAAAACACCTAGCATGGAGTTAATTGACAGAAAGAGACAGTGTAACTGAGAAAACATGCATTTGGTTTTACAGAATGCTCCGGTGCAATATATCCACATATACGATACATGGTACAGACTTTACATCAGTTTTATGGTTAGGAAGGACTTTGTATCCAACAAGTAAAAGCCCTGCATGGCTAATGCGAGGGAAAAACTTTGTGGTGTTGCTTTTTATATTGCATGTAAAAACAGAAGCATATCTAACATTTGTTAGCGTTAATTCTATTAATGTGAGGATGACTCCCCACCAAAGGCATTTGTAATAAATGTTTACAATTTAGATTGTAATGTAAAAGAACATCCTAGATTGTAAATCAGCATCAGATCATAGTTTATGGCATTGGTATTGGAAAAGAAAATGCAATTACAGCAAAAAATAACAAATAAGGCCAAACTAATTGTATTAATGGTGATAACTGGCTAAATTTTGTGGTAGAAATAAAAGTGAGGCTATGAGTGGGCACCATTATTTATGTTGAAATCAGTCAGCAACTTCTGGTGACCACACGTGTGGTTAAACACTTGTTATGAGGTGGGAGGTGTGCACTGTCTTTTCGAGTCCCCCTTCTCCGAGGTCACAACATATTTTTAAAATGTTTACCCAGTTACCGATTCGGTCAGTCATATACTCCTTATCCCAGAATAAAATACACCCACCAGGCTTCTTTAATAAAATTTTTTTTTATCAGTTTATTATCAAACAAGATTTATCCAGTAACGAAGCAAAGTCTTAACACACAGATTGAGACATGAAAGTTCCCTTTAAGTTTTCCCCATCCCTCCCAAACACACACACAAACATACAGAAATTCTCTCTGCTGAGATCTGTTGCAAAAAAAAAAAGACAAAAAAAAATACTTTGGCCAAATACTTGCTAATTTTTCAAGAAAAAAAGAGAAGATATGGAAGGAAGTCAGTTGTCCCTTTTGGTCTGGCATCCGGGTATACGGTGATGGGTCACTGGGATCATTTCTAAAGCAGTTATTTTCAGGAAGCGTTGAGAATTAATCTAGCAGGTTTTTCCAGTTTCTCAAAAGAGATGTAGCACCAGGGATTTTAGAGCTCTCACACCGGACTGGGTTTCTTCAAAGAGGTAGAGAAAGAGGTGAGCTGAGTGTTTGTTTTTTCCTGGCAAGTTGATCTCCAACTGTCTTGAAAACAGTTCACACCCCAACTGACTTGAAAATAATCCAAACCCCAAACAGCAGTTCAGAACCTCCTGACCATCTTAAATCTTGACAAGTCACTTCTCTGTAAACATCTTCCCCAGGTTACAAAGGTTTCTGTTGTTTATTGAGAAAGCACATGATTTCCAGAAAAGGTTGCTTTGAAACAACATCTCAGTGTCCGTTCAATGAACTGTTAACAACAAAACAAAGTCCAGCATTTATAAAATCTTCAGCCTTCCACTGAATCCATCTCAACAATTTAAATGAGTCCTCAAAAAAATACTTAAGAAATTATAGAAGAGGCTTCATAACACCTCCATCCTTAGAGGAATGAAACATTTTTAAATATGTTTCATTACAAAGTGAAAAAAAATGAGAACATATTTACACACACACTCTCATTCACTCTTTACCTGTAGCTAATACAGTTCTGCTTTGTACCATTCTTGCACTCAGATAACAAAGTAAAGTTAAATCCTAGATAAGACATCTGGAATTATATTTTTTCCTGCAATGTGGATAATCTTTAAGTGATGAGGTTGCAGGCATAAATGCCATCGGAATAGTCTGGCATTCTGGTTTTTGAATTTTCCATAAAGGTTATGAGGTTATGATCAGTATATAAGCAGTGTGTCTCTGTAGTCGTGGCGGACATGGACTTTAAAAAGCTTAAGAGATAGTAATAAGCCCAGGGTCTCTTTCTATTGTTGAATATCTTATCTGGTGTAGATTTTAGCTTTTTGCAAAAGTATCCTGCTGGTCTTTCTATGCCTGATTCATGCTTTTTTAACAGGACTGCACTGACCCCCCAGGGTCAAGCTACCTTGAAGGGCTTTGTGAAATTTGGAGCAGCCAACACTGGTTCATTTAATAAAAATGGCTTTCAGCCTCTCAAAAGATGCTTGGCACTCCCCTGACCATACTACCTTAGTTTTCATTTTTTTTTGAAGCAAATCAGTCAGTGGAGTAGCTATAGTACTAAAATTTGGTGCAGACTTGCAGTAGAAACCACACATCCCCAGAAACCTCATGATTTCTTCAGCTCGGGGTGTTGAAGAGACCTGCCAGTATCCCTTTAACAAATCTATTTTTGTAAGGAATGTGGCACTGTCCACTCTCAATACAGTCTTCCAAGCGAGGAATTGGGTAGGAGACTGCCTTTGTTACTGCATTAACCTTTCTGTAGTCTAAGCAGAATCCAGTTGAAGAGTCAGGTTTAGGCAGCAACACCATGGGGGAACTCCAGCTGTTTTGACTGGGTTCAATTAGGTGGTTTTCTGCTTTTACCTGGGCCTGTTTCTCTGGACTTAAGTGATAAGGATGCTGTTTTATTGGAAAGGCGCAGTGGTTAGCACCGCAGCCTCACAGCTCCAGCGACCTGGATTCGATTCTGGGTACTGCCTGTGCGGAGTTTGCAAGTTCTCCCTGTGACCGCGTGGGTTTTTGCCGCGTGCTCCAGTTTCCGCCCACAGCCAAAGACTTGCAGGTTGATAGGTAAATTGGCCATTATAAATTGCCCCTAGTGTAGGTAGGTGGTAGGGGAACTGAGGGAAGGTGGGGATGTGGTAGGAATATGGGGTTAATGTAGGATTAGTATAAATGGGTGGTTGATGTTCGGCACAGACTCGGGCTGAAGGGCCTGTTTCAGTGCTGTATCTCTAAATAAATAAAAATAAATAAATATATCCACATCATGTGTGGTTAAGGTTGTACATACTGGCTTATCCCGACAGACTTCTTTAAATGCCATAAATAGCCTTGTTAGGTCTTCTCATTGTTCTGCATCTAAATATGAAAGAATAGTGTCCAATCTCCCTAACAATTCAGTATTAGCTAACTGGATAGGAGGAGGTTCAATTTGAGAATTGTCTCGGCCTCCTTCTGCCTTATCCTCACTATCCCTTTCATCCTTCTCTGTCCCTACTACCTGACATATCTGTGCTTGCTTATCCTCCCAGCGATGATATTGTTTCAACATATCAATATGACACAGCTGATTCTTGCGGCAATCTGGGGTATCAATCAAATAATTTACTTCATCAATTCTTTTGACCACTTTATATGGACCACTGAACTGTACATCCCCTGGTTGAAATGTTTGGATATTGGCATGCTTGTCTGTCCATTTCTTCATGGTTGTTTGGGAAGCTTTCAGGTGTTCGAGTCACTTTGCAGGCTCTCATAATCCGCTCCCGGAGCACTGATACATAATCTAGCGCAGAAGATGTTCCTCTGTTCTTAAAAACTTTTCTTTGATTTGTTTTGGAGGATCTCTTACATCATGCCCATAAAATAATTCTAAAGGTCTAAAACTGGTAGACTCATGAGGTGAATCCCTAGTGGCAAACTAAAGAAATTCCAGCCCTTTATCCCAATTATGGGGATATTCATGACAGTGTGCCCTGATCATCGTTTTGAGGGTCTGATGGTACCTTTCTAAAGCTCCTTGTGTCTGTGGGTGGTATACTGAAGACTTTAACCGTTCTACCCACATTATTCATAATTTCCTGGAAAATTTTATCCATAAAATTGGGACCTTGATCCGACTGAATCTCAATCGGTAATCCATATCTAGTGAGGAACTGGGTTAACTTCTCTCCCACTACCATAGCAGAAATTCTCAAGGAATGGCCTCTGGGAACCTAGTAGCCTTATCCATGATGGTGAGTATATATTGGTGTCCCATCTTTGTTTATGCTAAAGGTTCTACACAGTCTATCAACACCCTACTAAATGGTTCCCCAAAAACTGGTCTGGTAATTAGAGGTGCTGGTTTTATGGTAGGTTGCGGTGTTCCCACAATCTGGCACATATGGCATATTTTACAAAACTGAATCACGTCCTTGGAAAAGCTTGGCCAGTAAAAATGTCGACCTATACGTGATTTGGGCTTCCAGATCCCCACATGTCCCGCGATAGGAATTTCATGCGTTATCCTTAATTTTCGCAGCAATGCTTGGGCAGTCCCACCATCTGGTGAAGAACCATCCATTCTTCGTCCGCAGGTCTGTGAAGAGGTCTCAACTTCCTCATCAGAATCCCATTTTTAATATAGTAGCTATCCGGAATTCCCTTTGCTTCAGCTTCTGTTAGAGCGATTGTGCCACTTAATTTAATTCTGGATCAGCTTGCTGATTCACTTAAAACCTTGGCATTCAATGTGCTCTCTGGTGGAAAAGTTATTGCTTTCCCCAGCAAGAGAGTTTGGATGGCTCCTGTATCCCTAAGTATACTAGAGGTTTACCTGCCTCACTTGAGGGATAATCAGTTACTTTTCCTTTTGACAAGAATTCCCTGTAACGCACTCATATCTTTTTCATGTCCCCCACACTCTCATTGGTTTTTGTACTTGGCCTTACAGCTGAAGTCGGAGCTACGGCCTGATCTGTCTTAATTTCAGTCAGGGCCTTTTCGCTACCTTGACCTTATGTACTGAATAAATCCCATGGGTTTACCCCGCAACTTCCAGCATTTTGCACGAAGGTGTTCCACCTTGTGACAGTGGTAACACTTCGGCTTGCGGACCTCACTTCCACCCTCAGCATCTTCCTTTCTGACCTGAGGAGGAGATCCTGGAGCAGTCCCAGCTGTCCCTTCTTGTCCCCGGCTATTTGCTTTCCTTTCACCCTCCCACCTTCTATTCTTCTCGGGTTTGTGGGAGTGACCGAGAAAGGTTTTGGGCTTGTAAACAAGCTCATAATCATTGATTTCTGCTACCCGTCTGGCTGTTGAAACCTTCTGGTTCTCTACATGGGTTCTTACTAACGGAGGGAGTGAATTGTTAAATTCTTCCAGAAGAATTATTTCTGAGGTTCTCATACATGGCCTCTACCTTTTAGTGCCCACATCCAACGATCAAAATTAATTTGCTTTACCCTCTCGAATTCTACATAAGTTTTCCCAGGCTGTCCCGGGAGCTTCCAAAATCTCTGCCTGTACTCTTCAGAGACGAACTCAAGCAGCGAGAATAGCCTTTTTGGCCATCTCAATCTGCAGAAGCCTCCTCAGAAAGCATGCCATAAACTTCATGAGTTCTGCCCATCAACCTGCTTTGCATAAGCAGTGTCTAGCTTTCTTTCTGCCAGTTCATCTGTCTGGCTATCTTTTCAAAGGAAAGGAAATTGCCTCTACGTCCCTTTTCTCAAACTTCAGGAGGGCTTGTACAAATTTAAACAGCTCTCCACTGGGTCCTGGGCTGGATTCAGATCTTTCCTCACCAGAATTTTCCCTGGAATCAAGACCACCCCTTTGTCTTGGCTCCATCCTTTTTAATTCGAATTACCTTTCTTCTCTTTCACTTTCTCTTTATGACCATATGAACTAGGAGCAGAGGTAGGCCATTCGGCTCCTTGAGCTTGCTCCACAATTCAATAAGATCATGTCTTTGTGTCACTAATTCCACACTCCCATCCACCCCTGATAAACTTTGATTCCCATGCCTAACAAGAATCTATCTACCTCGGCCTTAAAAATATTCAATGGCCCTGCCTCCACCACCTTCTGAGGCAGACTCTGGGGGGAAAAAAACATTCTCCTCATTTCTGTCCTAAAAGGGCGACCCCGAATTATAAAACCATGCCCCCTATTTCTGGGACTTCCCCACAAGAGGAAACATGCTTTCGATATCCACCTTGTCAAGACAGTTCAGGATCTTCTAAGCTTCAGTCAAATCTCCCCTCACTCTTCTAAACTCCATTGGAAACAAGCCTAGTCTGTCCAGTCTTTCCTCATAAGACAACCCCCTCATTCCAGGTATCAATCTAGTAAACCACCTCTGAACTGTCCATTCTCTTTTTTTGTTCAAGCCTAAGTTTTTCCATTTCTTTTTCTTTTTCAAGTTCAAGCTACCTCATCTGCAGCTACATTTTAGCTAATTCAACAGCACTGCCATCTGGTTCGCCTTTTTATGCCAATTTCAAATGATTTGCTATTACCTTAATTCTATCTGCTGTCTTAGCTCCTGGTTTTAACTTGAACGTCAACTTTTCTGCCAATTCCTTTAGTCTAACTGAAGTAACTTTAGACTTGCCTTCAGGAGCGGAAAGCAGTTGGACCTGTGGAAGCAACCAGAACCGGGAACGGATAAATCCAGCGTGAGGCTCGGGGCCTTCACTTACCTTCAGGAGTGGAGAGCAGTCGGCGCTGTTGAAGTGCACCGGAGTTTGGGAAAAAAAAGCCAACAGTGACGTCACAGGAAAGCTGCAAGGTGATTGGTGAGTCACTGCTGTTAGGGTATAGCTCTATTCTGGGTAAGTATCTAAGGTAAGAAAGATTTACAGTTTTTTTTCATTTATTTAGAGATACAGCACTGAAACAGGCCCGTTGGCCCACCGAGTCTGTGCCGACCAACAACCCATTTTATACTAATCCTACATTAACCCCATATTCCCTACCACATCCCCACCATTCTCCTACCACCTACCTACACTAGGGGCAATTTACAATGCCAATTTACCAATCAACCTGCAAGTCTTTGTCTGTGGGAGGAAACCGGAGCACCCGGCGGAAACCCACGCAGTCACAGGGAGAACTTGCAAACTCAGCGCAGGCAGTACCCAGAACTGAACTCGGGTTGCTGAAGCTTTGAGGCTGCGGTGCTAACCACTGCGCCGCCCTAGTAAGTAGTATAGTAAGTAGTGTTTTTTTAGGGAGTTCTGTAGTAACAAGGACCAGGGAAGAAGGGCCCGAGGGTAATATTGGAAATTAAGATCTTCAAAAAGGTTAATTTAAAGGGTTAAGTCATGGCAAGAGAGCTCAAAGCTGTTGTGTGCTCCTCGTGCTCCATGTCGGAAGCCGGGAACATTTCCAGTGCCCGGGACCGGCATGTATGCAGGAAGTGTCTCCAGCTGCAGCTCCTGGAAGTCCGGGTTTCGGAGCTGGAGTGGTAGCTGGGGACACTGTGGAGCATCCACGAGGCGGAGCGTATTGTGGATAGCAGGTATAGAGAGGTGGTCACACCGCAGGCTCAGACTCCACAGGCAGGAAGGAAATGGGTGACCACCAGGTAGAGCAAGAGGACGAGGCAGGCAGTTCAGGAGTCTCCTGTGTCTATTCCCCTGCAAAACAGATATACTGCTTTGGATACTGTTGGGGGGAATGGCCTCTCGGGAAAGCAGCAACAGCCCAATTCGTTGCACCATGGTTGGCTCTGCTGAACAGGGGAGGAGTAAAAAGTGTGGGAATGCAAGAGTTATCGGGGATTCTATTGTAAGGGGAATAGATAGGCGTTTCTGTGGCTGCAAAAGAGACTCCAGGATGGTATGTTGCCTCCCTGGTGCTCGGGTCAAGGATGTTTCGGAGCAGTTACAGGACATTCTGAAGGGGGAGGGTGAACAGCCAGTGGTCGTGGTACACATTTGTACAAATGACGTAGGTTAAAAAAAAAAGGATGAGGTCCTAAAAGCAGAATATAATGAGCTAGGAAGTAAGTTGAAAAGTAGGACCTCAAAGATAGTGATCTCAGGATTACTAGCAGTGCCATGTGCTAGTCAGAGTAGAAATAGCAGGATATATCTGATGAATACGTGGTTCAGTATTTAGGAAGGACAGACAAAGAGCAAAAGGCGGTGGAGTTACATTGCTGGTTAAAGAGGAAATGAACGCAATTGTGAGAAAAGATATTAGCTCTGACGATGTGGAATCTGTATGGATAGAACTGAGAAACACTAAAGGGCAAAGAATGTTAGTGGGGGTTGTATATAGACCCCCAAACTCTAGTGGTGGTGATGGGAATGGCATTAAACAGGAAATGTAAGCGCATGTGATAAAGGAACATCTGTAATTATGGGTGACTTTAATCTGCATATAGATTGGGCAAATCAAATTCGTCACAATACTGTAGAGGAGGAATTCTTGCAGTGTATACGGGATGGTTTTCTGGACCAATAAGTTGAGGAACCAACTAGAGAACAGGTGATCCTAGACTGGGTATTGTGTAATGAGAGAGGAATAATTGACAAATCGAGTGGTGCGAGACCCCTTGGGGATGAGCGACCCATAATATGATAAAATTCTTCTTCAAGTTGAAGAGTGATGTAGTTGATTCTGAGACTAGGGTCCTGAATCTTAGTAAAGGAAACTACGAAGGTATGAGGCGCGAGTTGGCTATGATGGATTGGGAAACGTTACTTAAAGGGATCACGGTGGATAGGCAATGGCAAACATTTGAAGAGCGCATGGATGAACTGCAACAATTATTTATCCCTGTCTGGTGCAAAAGGAAAACTGGAAAGGTAGCCAAACCATGGCTTACAAGGGAAATTAGAGATAGCATTAGATCCAAGGAAGAGGCATTTAAATTTGCCAGAGAAAACAACAGACCAGAGGATTGGGAGCAGTTTAGAATTCAGCAAAGGAGGATCAAAGGATTGGTTAAGAAGGGGAAAATGGAGTACGAGAGCAAGCTTGCGGGGAACATAAAAACTGACTGTAAAAGTTTCTATAGGTATGTGAAGAGAAAAAGATTGGTGAAGACAAATGTAGGTCCCTTACAGTCAGAAACAGGGGAATTTATTATGGGGAACAAAGAAATGGCTGACCAACTAAATGCATACTTTGGTTCTGCCTTCACAAAGGAGGATACAAATATCATACCAGAAAAGTTGGGGAACACTGGGCTTAGTGAGAGAGAGGAACTGAAATAAATCAGTATTAGTAGAGAAATGGTGTTGGGGAAATTGATGGGATTGAAGGCCGATAAATCCCCAGGGCCTGATGGTATGTATCCCAGAGTACTTAAGGAAGTGGCCCGAGAAATAGTGGGTTCATTGGTAGTCATCTTCCAAGATTCTGGAACAGTTCCTACAGATTGGAGGGTAGCTCATGTAACACCACTATTTAAAAAGGGAGGTAGAGAGAAAGCAGGAAATTATAGACCAGTCAGCCTGACATCAGTAGTGGGGAAAATTCTAGAGTCCATTATCAAAGATTTTATAGCGGAGCACTTGGAGAACAGTGGTAGAATCGGGCAGAGTCAACATGGATTTACGAAAGGGAAATCGTGCTTGACAAATCTACTAGAATTCGTCAAGGATGTAACGAGTAGAGTTGATGAGGCGGAGCCATTTGGATGTGGTTTGTTTGGACTTTCAGAAGGCTTTCGACCAAGTCCCACATAAGAGATTAGCGTGTAAAATTAAAGCACATGGGATTGGGGGTAGTGTATTGCGATGGATAGAAAAATTGGTTGGCAGACAGGAAACAACGAGTAGGGATAAATGGGTCTTTTTCCAAATGGCAGGCAGTGACTAGTGGGGTACTGTAGGGATCAGTGCTAGGATCCCAGCTATTCACAATATATATTCATGATTTAGGTGAGGGAAATAAATGTAATATCTCCAAATTTGCAGATGACCCAAAACTGGGTAGGAGGGTGTGTTAGGAGGATGCAAATAGGCTTCAGGGTGATTTAGGCAAGTTGAGTGAGTGGGCAAATGCATGGCAGCTGCAGTATAATGTGAATAAAATGTGAGATTCTCCACTTTGGTAGCAAAAACAGGAAGGCAGATTATTATCTGAACAGCTATAAACTGAGGGGGGAATATGCAGTGAGACCTGGGTTTTCTCGTACACCAGTTGCTGAAGGTAAGCATGCAGGTCCAACAGACATTAAAAATGGCAAATGCTATGTTGGCCTTCACAGCCAAAAGACTTGCAGGTTGATAGGTAAATTGGCCATTAGCAATTGCCCCTAGTATAGGTAGGTGGTAGGGGAATATAGGGACAGGTGAGGATGTGGTAGGAATATGGGATTAGTGTAGGATTAGTATAAATGGGTGGTTAATGGTTGGCACAGACTCGGTGGGCCGAAGGGCCTGTTTCAGTGCTGTATCTCTAAATCTAATTCTAAAAATCTAAATCATCGCAAGAGGATTCACGTACAGGAGCAGGGATATCTTGCTGCAGTTATACAGGGCCTTGGTGAGGCCACACCTGGAATATTGTGTGCAGTTTTGGTCGTCTCATCTGAGGAAGGATGTTCTTGCTGTAGAGGGAGTGCAGTGAAGGTTTACCAGACTGATTCCTGGGATGGTGGGACTGACGTATGAGGAGAGATTGAGTCAGTTAGGATTATATTTGCTGGAGTTCAGAAGAGTGAGGGGGGATCTCATAGAAACCTTTAAAATTCTAACAGGACAGGAAGGATGTTCCTGATGGTGGGGGAGTCCAGAACCAGGGGTCATAGTCTAAGGATATGGGGTAAACCTTTCAGGCCTGAGATGAGAAATTTCTTCACCCAGAGAATGTTGAGCCTGTGGAATTCGCTACTGCAAAAAGCAGTTGAGGCCAAAACATTGTATGTTTTCAAGAAGGCATTAGATATAGCTCTTGGGTCTGAAGGGATCAAAGGGTATGGGGCGAAAGCGGGAACAGGTTACTGAGTTGGATGATCAGCCATGATCATAATGAATGGCGGAGCAGGCTCAAAGGGCCGAATGGCCTACTCCTGTTTTCTATGTTTCTATGTTAACCGTGGTTAAGTTTCTCAAATCACTCAAGGATACATCCTCCTTCCCCAGAAATGTCGTAGCAACTAACAAAGACATTCCAGTAGTGTAGACTTTACTCCAATCTAACTGAACCTTCCCCGAACCTAGGGGATTTTTGAAAATTAAAACTAATGCATCAGCTATCTCACTAGACACTACTTTTAATACCCTAGGATGAAGTCCATCAGGACCCGGGGACTTGTCGGCCTGCAGCTCCAACAATTCGTTCAGTACCACTTCCCTGGTGGTAGTAATTTTCTTGAATTCCTTCCTCCTTTCCATTTCCTGACTTGCAGCTAATTCTGGGATGTTACTTGCATCCTCAATAGTAAGGACCGATGCAAAATATCTGTTCAATTCATCTGCCAGCTCCTTATTATCCATTATTAATTCCCCAGACACACTTTTTCTATAGGGCCAACGCACACTTTGTTAACACTCTCCTTTTTTAAATATCTGTAAAAACTCTTACTATCTGTCTTTATATTTCTAGCTATCTTTCTCTCGTACTCTAATTTTATCTTCCTTATCAATCTTTTAGACCTCATTTGCTGTTTTTTATATTCTGTCCAATCTTCTGACCTGCCTCCCATCTTTGCGCATTTATAAGCTTTTTCTTTAAGCTTGATACTATCTTTAACAATTTTAGTTAACCACGGATGGCGGGACTTTTTCTTTCTTGGAATTTTTCTTCCTCGTTGAAATGTATCTATTGTGCATTCTGAAATATCCCCTTAAATGTCTGCCGCTGCATCTCTATTAACTATCCCTTAACCTGATTTGCCAGTTCACTTTAGCTAGCTCTGTGTTCGTCCCCTCATAATTACCCTTATTTAAGTTTAAAATATTAGTCTTGGACCCACTCTTCTCTCTCTCAAATGGAATGTAAAATTCAATCATATGATCGCTGCTTCCTCGGGGCTCCTTAGCTGAGGTCATTAATTAATCCTATCTCGTTGTACAATACCAGGTCGAGTGTAGCCTGCTCTCTGGCTCCAGAACATATTATTCCAAGAAATTATCCTGAAAACATTCTAGGCTACCTCTGCCCATCTAATTTTTGCAGTCTATATGTAAGTTAAAATCCCCATAGTTATCGCTGTACCTTTCTGCCGAGCTGCCATTATTTCTTCCTTTACACCCCATTAATGTCAGGTGACCTGTACACCACTCCCACAAGTGACTTCTTGCCTTTATGATTCCTCATCTCTACCCAAATCGCTTCTACATACTGGTCTCCTGAACTTAGGTCATCCCTCTCTATTGCGCTAATACCATCATTAATTAACAGAGCTACCCCTCCACCTTTTCCTAGCTTCCTGTCCTTCCTAAATGCCATGTACCCTTCAATATTCAGGTCCCAATCTATGTCGTCCTGCAGCCATGTCTCTGTAATGGCTATCAGATTGTACTTATTTCTATTTGTGCTCTCAGTTCATCTGTTTTGTTTTGAATGCTACATGCATTCAGATACAGAGCCTTTTATTATTTTTGTAACCTCTTGCCTTATTTGTTGATTTACTCTTAGACTGTGACAGGAAGGGACAGAGCGTACAAATCTATCATTTCCCATATTAATACCTTTCTTTCTTGCCTTGTCTCTACTCGATTTACCATATCTTCCCAAATTTGATCCCTTGTCCCCACAATTCTCTCTACTTCCCTCGTTACGCAGCTCGCTAGAACACCAGCCCAAACAACTTCTCCGTGTCCTTTCAGTGAACTGTCAACAACAAAACAAAGTCCAGCAGTTATAAAAATCTTCAGCCTTCCACTGAATCAATCTCCACAATTTAAAAATGAGTACTCAATAAAATACTTTAAAAATATAGAAGCATCTTCATAGCGAACAGAAATCAGGAAGTGGCTGTTGGAGATGCCATGCTCCTGCAAAAGCCTTGATAATGGCATCTTTCTGTCTCCTTCACTATTCGGGTATATTGACGGGCATGAAGTTGAGTACTTACCTGCTATATGCAAACTAAACTTGTCAGAAAAAGTTAGGTCTTGCCCATTCCAGTGTAAGTACCCTTTTAGTGACTTAGCAAATCTTAGTTTTGTGGAGTCTCATTCCTTTATATTTTGACTATTGGGGGTTTAAAAAAAACTCTCAATCCAATCTTTCCTTCCCTGTTCATAGTGGCATTAAAGTGTACAAATGAACAATGGGCTCATATTCTCACATTGTTCATTTGACATAACAAAGTAAATGTACATTAGCAATTCAGAGTCTCAATGCTGGTGGGATTTAAATTAAAGCTTGAACGAAGAATATCATTTTTGGATTGCATATTAAATATTTCAGTGTTTAAAAAAAAATCAGGCATTATTAAAAGACTAGATTCGCAGCCTGGGCTACTTGTATCAAAGAATAGATCTTGTAAATTGTATAAAGAAATTTAAACATAAAAATGATAGTCCAGGAGATGACTTGCTGTGATTTGTCTCAGTTCATTTTGCTGCTTTTAAACAGATGTTATTTTGAATGTGTTTTAGATCAATGCAATAATCAATCTGAGTGACTGGAATTAAGTTGCAGTTGATTATAAAGGTGGCTTTTATAACATTGTTTGTTATGAACATGAGACCAGTCCGAAAGCATAATCCTGAGCTTCTGGTTGTTTGCCATTTCAACACACGAATCTGCTCTCATGCTCGCCTTTCTGTCCTTGGCCTGCTGCAGTGTTCCAGTGAACATCAACGCAAGCTCAAGGAGCAGCACCTGATCTTTCGATTAGGCACTCTACAGCCTTGTGGACTGAACATTGAGTTCAATATTTTCAGAACATGTCTGATCTTTTTAAAATATTTTTCTATTTTTTATTATATTTTATGCTTTAACCATGTACCTGTTTCTCGTGTAGACAGAGCTGCTCGTTATTCGGCCATTAATGCTCATTCTGGACTAATGCTTTGTCTTTCACCACAAGCATTAACACACTCTTTGCCTTTGTTCCATGGTAGCTTTGTTATTTAATCTTTTCTGCCCTCTGCCCTATCACACACTTTCCCTTTTGTTCTCTTCCCCACCAACCTCCCTGCCCTCCCCCCGCCCCACTGATACTTTTCTAACCTTAGCCAGTTCTGATGAAAGGTCACGGACCTGAAACGTTAACTTTGCTTCTCTATCCACAGATGCTGCCTGACATGGTGAGTATTTCTAGCACTTTCTGTTTTTATTTCCACCACAACACCCTGGCCTTCTGGAATTCTCTCTCAAAACTGCTTTGCTGCCCCTCTCCTATTTCAAAAGTCTCCCAGAAACTATTCCGTTTCTCTTGCTGTAAATTTCCTCCCCTTTTCTGGTCACGTTTCCTCCTTGTTAAGTGCTTTGAAATGTTTGTTTTGTGTAGAAAACTAAGCAGATGCAGATTATGCTGTTATCATTGTGGTGGTAAGGCTGTCTATTTGCTCAGCAGAGATATCCCTCAATTTGCTGCTGTAATTATAGTCTTGTGATAATGCTTTGTTGTCTCATACTAAAGGCAGAGCTGGAATGCAGCAGAATGATTTCAGTTTGGTTCCATGATACTCATGAGTCTTGCCTGCTGGTCAGATTTCCCAGTCAAACTATATTTGACATGGATACCTTGGCATGACAGCTCCATAAGGCAGTATTTTCAAATAGCTCAGAGACTCTTTCTTGAGGTATGTTTAGAGTGGCACTTCTTGGGTTTGAAAAAAAAAATGTAACCACCCCCCTTGTCGTCTTCTCCCTATATTCAATAGTTTGGTTGGGGGAGGGGTGGGGACAGGTGTTGGTGTGAAACGATACTCTACTTAAATTACTGGGATTCTGCAAATTCATGGATCTCTATAAATGTCCAACATGTGTTGAAACACAAAGGGAAAGCTGTGTAAAAGTATCTCAGTTCTCAATCAAGCTGCTGTGACATTAAACTCACTGCAAGTGAATAGTGTGTACTATAACTAAGTGTATAATAAAATGGGGTATAAAGTCTTAATTTATGTTTATATTACCAAGGTCCTCCTCTTTGTACATTTTATCAATTTCAACTGCCATGGCTCCAAATGTGCATGATTGAAGCATTATATCCTACTTGCTGTGACATGCTAAATCACATACATAACAGCACCATTGACGCTATCAATTTTCAGATGCTGCCTTTTGCTTTGAGCCAGAAATTATCTATTCCTTTTATGAAGTATAGTTATCAATGAAGATGTTAAATAGTTTAAAACTGAATTGACACTCTTAATATGATATAAAGTAAATGTATAGTTGCAATTCATAGCATGAGTGTTCTTCTTTGGCCTCCTTGTCTCGAGAGACAATGGGTAAGCGCCTGGAGGTGGTCAGCGGTGTGTGGAGCAGCGCCTGGAGTGGCTATAAAGGCCAATTCTAGAGTGACAGGCTCATCCACAGGTGCTGCAGAAAAATTTGTTTGTCGGGGCTGTTACACAGTTGGCGCTCTCCTTGCGCCTCTGTCTTTTTTCCTGCCAACTGCTAAGTCTCTTCGACTCGCCACACTTTAGCCCCGTCTTTATGGCTGCCCGCCAGCTCTGGCGAACGCTGGCAACTGACTCCCACGACTTGTGATCAGTGTCACAGGACTTCATGTCGCGTTTGCAGACGTCTTTAAAGCGGAGACATGGACGGCCGGTGGGTCTGATACCAGTGGCGAGCTCGCTGTACAATGTGTCTTTGGGGATCCTGCCATCTTCCATGCGGCTCACATGGCCAAGCCATCTCCAGCGCCGCTGACTCAGTAGTGTGTATAAGCTGGGGATGTTGGCCGCCTCGAGGACTTCGGTGTTGGAGATACAATCCTGCCACCTGATGCCAAGTATTCTCCGGAGGCAGCGAAGATGGAATGAATTGAGACGTCGCTCTTGGCTGACATACGTTGTCCAGGCCTCGCTGCCATAGAGCAAGGTACTGAGGACACAGGCTTGATACACTTGGACTTTTGTGTTCCGTGTCAGTGCGCCATTTTCCCACACTCTCTTGGCCAGTCTGGACATCGCAGTGGAAGAGTGTTAACGGGCTTTTAATTAAATATTTACAGAAGTGTGCCATTTTTCAGTTGTTTTTTAAATGTGCTGTATGATTAAACATTGCCATGCGAAAACCAATTCAGGCATTATTTACCTGAAAGTAAGATTAGCAACCTTGGGCTATTTATTTCAACAAATGAACTTCAAATTATTTAGGAAAACCTGAAATGTATAACTCAATCTTCTAGACAATGCTCACTTTTAAGATACAAGAAAGTGCCTTCTTAATATTTGTTTTTCTATTTTTGGTGCAAGCATTTCATTTGTCCTGAATCTTGATGATTAACTTGCAACAATTCAGAGCTCCCATATATGAAAACCGAATAGGGAATTCAATCCTGTCAAATGTGCTTTCTGCTCTCAGTCAGATGGTTCATGTGATGTACAGTGAAGCCCAAATCAAGGGATTTATTTTGTTCAGGATGTTTTGATTTCCTTAAGCTGGTTCTCTTAAGCATCTCCTGATGTATATTTTAGAAAGCCACAAGTTTGAAATGTGTCAGGGAGTTGAGCTACAAGAATGATATCAGAACTGAGTGGTTATGCCTCTCTGGTCTAATCTCTCAGTTCTGTGGCTGGTGAGAGATGCAAGAAAGTGTTCTGAGGTATCCTTGTTAGTGATCAAGAAGGTGGGAGTAGAGAGGCTATGAGGGGGTTATTGTGAATATGAATATGGAGAATGAGAGGTAAAAGGAGGACAGGAGGGTGATAAATTCAGGGGAAAGAGTGCGCTGTGATGAAGATTGAAAGGCTGGAACAAGATGAGTTACTTCAACGAGGAGAAGGTCAGAGGTGCAATTGGAGAGATCACTGTTTTGGTGATGAGGCCAAACCACAACTTCAATAGAATGGGCAGGTGATGGAAGGCATATACTGCATTAGCATCCCCTGAAGTCTGTGTGACAGTTACAACTTGTTTTTATCCATGTTTGTTTATTTTTAACATGGATGAGTGCCTTGGGTACATAATCATTGTGACTGAAAACCCCTCACGAAGGTTTAAATAAAATGAAGCATTATGTGAAAACCTGCAGTGCAGCATTGCTTTGAGGAGTCGTCTGCTTCTGTCTGCTATATATGGCATCAGCATATCTTGTTGAGTCTAAGTTGGCTTTAGTAGCACCCATAATATGCTGAGCCATAGCTGAAATAGTTCTCTGGAGGAACAGATGGTGTGTTAACCCTTTCAAGTACGTAGTCTAAATGTTGCTTTAACTTGAGTTTCCAATGTCATTCTCATCAAGAAATTGAAATAGCAGAACTCCTACTTCATGATTATGCTTTTTACTATCATAGATGTTTCCTGTGATGCTAATCTATAACGAAAAGTATGCTAGACATAAAATCATCCATTGCTGTCAGTTAAGTGCACGTCACTGCACCATTTTACAGCTGACAAAATGAGATGGCTATTTTTGAAGCCCAAATTCCACTGATCTGAGTTTAACTATTTTAATTACTGTGTCCAATTCTGACATTGTGTCAGATATATAAAAATTTATGTATATAGTGTGCTTTTTATATAAAGAGGTTTGAAACCGCTTAAAGCTATTGTCTGGAATACTGTGATAAATTATTTGATTATTACAGTACATAAAGCACATAATCCTTTTCACCAGTCCACATTTGGTGGTATTGAAGATGCATCTTTATATCCTGGACTCAGGTACACGGCAGCAAAAATGTTTACTCTACATGCAGTGATGCTTCAAGCAAGTATAATGTCCATGCTGCTGCAAAGAACATCCATGCAGCTACAGACTCTGCCACATCTGCATTGGTATTTACAGCATCAATTCTGAGAAATGGTTTATTTTGCAGTGTCATGTGGTTCATCATTAATCCTCCATTTGCTACAATACTTCTGTTTTGTTCATCTGCTCAACCACTCTCTCTCTTACTCTGTCTGTCTTTGATCTCCATTGTCCCCAATAAAATCATTTCTTTCTCCCACCCTGGCTGTTCACCCTGGGAAGACCCCCTCTTTACTTCCGAAAGTACAAGGGACACCGAATTGAATGTATCTAGAGTACGCCTGGTTTAGCTATTCAATGCCTGATCTGGCTGGACCACATCAAGTGGTATTGGGCCTCACTCTGCGCTGCCAGAAATGCACACACCATGTCAGATAATCCTGGAATGTAAAGATAACCGACCAGCTTCTTTTCTCTGCTCGCAAATGTCTCCTTAAACCCCTCGTTGCTATCCGCAACACCCTCACCTCCAAAACAAAAGTGAGGACCTCATAGACTTCTTTGTAAGAAAGTATGAGTACATTTGTTCAGCTGCCTTTGCTGCATCCCTTCTACCCTAACCCTGAACCCTTGCCTTTCCCTAGATTCTCTTCCATCATGCCCTCTGTGAGTTTATCTTGGTCCTGGGACCCATATTCTGGTTTCTTCACCCTATTCCCACCAAACTGCTGACGACCAGTTTTTCTTCCTTGCCCCCTTACTTGCTGAAATTGTAAATGGTTCTCTCTTGGGTACTGGCCCCTCTTTTCAAAACAGCCATACTCAACCTCCCCTCGCCCCCACCCAAAAAAGAAGTTTCCAGCCTTGTAAATGGTGGCCCCATCTTCAAACTCCCTTTCCTCTCTGAAGTCCTTGTTGCCTTCCAAATCTGCGCCCATCTTTCTCTCTCATCCATGTTTGAATTGCTCCAATAAAGTTTCTACTGAAACAGCCCTAATCAAAGTCACAAATTACATGTTCTGTGACAGTGATGCACTATCCCTTCTTGGTATCTTGGTGGCCTTCGATAAAGTCAACCACACCATCCTCCTCCATTGTCCAGCTGAGTGGGACTGCCCTCGATTCCATTCTTATCTAGCCAATCATAACCAGAGCATCTCCAGCAATGGCTTCTCTCCTTGCCCTGCATTATTACCCCTGGTGTACCCCAAGGACCTCTCTTGGGGCCCTGCCCCTTCCTATGCTAATCTCTGGTAACATCAGGTTCCACGTGCACACTGGCAAATCCCAGGTCTGCCTCTCCTCCAAGTTCCACGTGCACACTGGCAAATCCCAGGTCTGCGCCTCCACCAAGTTTCTCGACGACTGTTTTGCTACTGTATTGTCAGTCTGTTTGTCTGGCATTCGGCTCTAGATGAGCTGCAATTTATGGCTGTTTAACATTGGGATGATCAAAATAATCTTAGGTGCCTGGTATAAACTCTGTACCCTCATCTCTGATTTTATATCCCTCCTTGGCCACTGTCACAAGTTGAAGGCAACTGTTTGTAATTTCAGTGTCCTATGTGACCTTGAGCTGAGCTTCCATCTCTTTATGCTTCAAACAAAAATGCCTATTTCTATGTCCGTAGCATTGCTAGTCTCCATCCTTGCCTCAGCCCATCTGCTGCTGAAACTCCATGCCATTGACACCTCCAGATTTAACTATTCCAGTGTTCTCCTAGCCAGCATTCCATCCTTCACCTACATGTAGTTTTTTCAATTCATTAATGGGATGTGGGCATCGCTGTCCAGGCCAGCATTTATTGTCCATCCCTAATTGCCTTTGAGAAGGTGGTGGTGAGCTCCCCTTCTTGAACCACTGCAGTCCATGGGAAGTAGGTACACCCACAGTGCTGTTAGGAAGGGATTTCCAGGATTTTGACCCAGCGACAGTGAAGGAACGACGCTACAGTTCCAAGTCAGGATGGTGTGTGTCTTGGAGGGGAACTGGCAGGTGGTGGTGTTCACATGCATTTGCTTCCCTTGTCCTTCTAGTTGGTAGAGGTCGCGGGTTTGAAAGGTGCATTGCTGCAGTGCATCTTGTAGATAGTACACACTGCTGCCACTGTGCGTTGGTGGTGGAGGGAGTGAATGTATATAGATGGGGTGCCAATCAAGCGGGCTGCTTTGTCCTGGATGGTGTTGAGCTTATTGGGTGTTGGAGCTGCACCTATCCAGGCAAGTGGAGAGTATTCCATCAGATTCCTGACTTGTGCCTTGTAGATGGTGGACAGGCTTTTTGGGGAGTCAGGAGGTGAGTTACGCACTGCAGGATTCCTGGCCTCTGATCTGCTCTTGTAGCCATGGTATTTACATGGCTACGCCAGTTCAGTTTCTGGTCAATGGTAGCCCCTAGGATGTTGATAGTGGGGGATTCAGCGATGGTAATGCCTTTTGATGTCAAGGGGAGATGGTTAGATTCTCTATCGTTGGAGATGATCATTGCCTGAGACTTGTGTGGTGCGAATGTTATTTGCCACTTATCAGCCCAAGCCTGGATATTGTCCAAGTCTTGCTGCATTTCTACACTGACTGCTTCAGTATTTGAGGAGTTGCGAATGGTGCTGAACATTGTGCAATCATCAGCAAACATCCCCACTTCTGACCTTATGATTGAAGGAAGGTCATTGATGAAGCAGCTGAAGATGGTTGGGGCTCCGACACTACCCTGAGGAACTCCTGCAGTGATGTACTGGAGATCATTGACCTCCAACAACCACAACCGTCTTCCTTTTGTGCTAGGTATGATTCCAACCAGTGGAGAGTTTTTCCCCTGATTCCCATTGACCTCAGTTTTGCTCAGGCTCCTTGATGCCATACTCGGTCAAATGCTGCCTTGATGTCAAGGGCAGGCATTCTCACCTCACCTCTTGAGTTCAGCTCTTTTGTCCATGTTTGAACCAAGGCTGTAATGAGCTGAGTGGCCCTGGTGGAACCCAAACTGAGCGTCACTGAGCAGGTTATTGCTAAGCAAGTGCCGCTTGATGGCACTGTTGATGACACCTTCCAACACTTTACTGATGATGGAGAGTAGACTGATGGGGCAGTAATTGGCCGGGTTGGACTTGTCCTGCTTTTTGTGTACAGGTCATATCTGGGCAATTTTGTACATTGCAGGGTAAGATTACCAGTGTTGTAGCTGTACTGGAACAGCTTGGCTAGGGGCGCGGCAAGTTCTGGAGTACAGGTCTTCAGTACTATTGCCGGAATATTGTCAGGGCCCATAGCCTTTGCAGTATCCAGTGCCTTCAGTCGTTTCTTGATATCATGTAGAGTGAATCGAATTGGCTGAAGTCTGGCATCTGTGATGCTGGGGACTTGAGGCCGAGATGGATCATCAACTTGGCACTTCTGACTGAAGATTGTTGCAAATGCTTCAGCCTTATCTTTCGCACTGATGTGCTGGGCTCCCCCATCATTGAGGATGGGGATATTTGTGGAGCCACCTCTACCAGTTAGTTGTTTAATTGTCCACCACCATTCACGGCTGGATGTGGCAGGACTGCAGAGCTTAGATCTGATCCGTTGGTTATGGAATCACTTAGCTCTGTCCATCGCATGCTGCTTACGCAGTTTGGCACGCAGATAGTCCTGTGTTGTAGCTTCACCAGGTTGACACCTCATTTTGAGGTATGCCTGGTGCTGCTCCTGGCATGCCTTCCTGCATTCTTCATTGAACCAGGGTTGGTCTCCTGGTTTGATGGTAATGGTAGAGTGGGGGATATGCCAGGCCATGAGGTTACAGATTGTGTTTGAGTAAAACTCTGCTGCTGCTGATGGCCCACAGCACCTCATGGATGCCCAGTTTTGCATTGCTAGATCTGTTCAAAATCTATCCCATTTAGCATGATGGTAGTGCCACACAACACGATGGACGGTATGCTCAATGTGAAGGTGGGACTTTGTCTCCACAAAGACTGTGCAGTGGTCCCTCCTACCAATACTGTGATGGACAGTTGCATCTGCGGCAGGCAGATTGGTGAAGGCGAGGCCAAGTATGATTTTCCCTCTTGTTGGTTCCCTCACCACCTGCCGCATACACTGTCTAGCAGCTATGTCGGCCAGCTCAGTCGGTACTGCTGCTACCGAGCCACTCTTGGTGATGGACATTGAAGTCCCCCCACCCAAAGTACATTCTGTGCCCTTGCCACCCTCAGTGCTTCCTCCAAGTGGTGTTCAACATGGAGGAGTACTGACTCATCAGCTGAGGGAGGGCAGTAGGTAGTAATCAGCAGGAGGTTAAACTCATCCAGAACTCGGCTGGCCATAGCCAAGGGCCACTGTGCTCATCTACTTTGGTTCCTAGACCCCAAAACCGCCAGTTTAAAATTCTCATGTTCCAGTCCCTCCATGGCCTTGTCTCACCTTATCTCTGTAACTTCCTCCAGCCCTAGAATCCTCCAAGAACTGTGTGCCTCCAACTTTGGCCTCTTGTGTATGCCACACTCCCTTTGCTCCACCATGCCTTCAGCTGTCAAGGCCCTCTAAACTCTGGAATTTCCTCCCTAAATCTCTCTGCATCACCTTTTCTCCTTTTACTACCCTACTTAAAACCTACCTTTTTGACCCAAGCTTTTAGTCGCCCGTAATAGTATCTCCTCCTTTGGCTCAATTACTCTAGTTCTACTGCTTTGAACCACCATGTGATGCTTTTCTATGTTAAAGGTGCTTAACAAATCTCAAGTTGTTGATGTAGCACCACTCCCAGACCCTCCCTCACAGCTCTCCCTGCTGATCTTGTTTGTGCTCACCTCTTTGCAACTTGCTGTCACTTCATTGGCCCTTTATTGTTGTGGATTCTGGCTTGACATTTGTCCCAGGTCCTTGATTCCCCTGTGCAATGCCACTGGAAACCACTGCCAATACAAAAAGTAGCACAGATTGATTCTTAACCTCTTTTTGGTATGATGGAAGTCCATTCAAAGTTGTTCAACTAATTTTATTTGATGTAAAAGTGTAATTTTTACCTATAATTAAGTTACTACATTTCAAATAAATTACTTCAATATTTTCGACTTTGTTTTGATGTCTTCATTTAATGACCAGGATAATCTCTCAATTAAAAAAAAATAACATGCACTTTCTATTGAACAACTGTTCACTGCAGATGAAGGCCCATTTCCTTAGCATGACATGAGTGCTAAATGCAAACAGTAAAATAATGCTGTGCGGTAACAATCTTTAACAAGAAAGATGCCTGAAATAGGGGGAGGGAAGAATTGGAGGATAATAAGGGGGCATGCTGTTAAGTAATACTTTGGTTTTTGTCCTTATTATGGTGAGCATTATTAATGTCCTGTAGAGATGTATTGATTTTTTAAGGACTAATGAAAAATTGTTGCTATAGTGAATGCTATTGTACCACACATGGATTTTGTGTTGGTTTATTTGTGAAACCAGCATGTTTTTTTATATTCATTCATGGGATGTGGGCGTCGCTGGCCAGGCTAGCATTTATTGCCCATCCCTAATTGCCCTTGAGAAGGTGGTGGTGAGCTGCCTTCTTGAACCGCTGCAGTCCAGGTGGGGTAGGTACACCCGCAGTGCTGTTAGGAAGGGAGTTCCAGGATTTTGACCCAGCGACAGTGAAGGAATGGCGATACAGTTCCAAGTCAGGATGGTATGTAACTTGGAGGGGAACTTGCAGGTGGTGGTGTTCTCTTGCATTTGCTGCCCTTGTCCTTCTAGTTGGTAGAGGTCGCGGGTTTGGAAGGTGCTGTCTAAGGAGCCTTGGTGCATTGCTGCAGTGCATCTTGTAGATAGTACATACTGCTGCCACTGTGCGTCGGTGGTGGAGGGAGTGAATGTTTGTAGATGGGGTGCCAATCAAGCAGGCTGCTTTGTCCTGGATGGTGTCGAGCTTCTTGAGTGTTGTTGGAGCTGCACCCATCCAGGCAAGTGGAGAGTATTCCATCACACTCCTGACTTGTGCCTTGTAGATAGTGGACCTGCTTTCGGGAGTCAGGAGGTGAGTTACTCGCTGCAGGATTCCTAGCCTCTGACCTGCTCTTGTAGCCACGGTATTTATATGGCTACTCCAGTTCAGTTTCTGGTCAATGGTAGCCCCGAGGATGTTGTTAGTGGGGGATTCAGCAATGGTAATGCCATTGAATGTCAAGGGGAGATGGTTAGATTCTCTCTTGTTGGAGATGGCCATTGCCTGGCACTTGTGTGGTGCGAATGTTACTTGCCACTTAGCAGCCCAAGCCTGGATATTGTCCAAGTCTTGCTGGATTTCTACATGGACTGCTTCAGTATCTGAGGAGTCACGAATGGTGCTGAACATTGTGCAATCATCAGCAAACATCCCCACTTCTGACCTTATGATTGAAGGAAGGTCATTGATGAAGCAGCTGAAGATGGTTGGGCCGAGGACACTACCCTGAGGAACTCCTGCAGTGATGTCCTGGAGCTCAGATGATTGACCTCCAACAACCACAACCATCTTCTTTTGTGCTAGATATTACTCCAACCAGCGGAGGGTTTTCCCCCTGATTTCCCCTGATTCAAATGCTGCCTTGATGTCAAGGGCAGTTACTCTTACCTCACTTCTTTAGTTCAGCTCTTTTGTCCAACAGAATCACAGAATAATACAGTGCAGAAGAGGCCCGTCGAGTCTGCACTGATGCATTAAAGACACCTGACCTGTCTACCTAATCCCATTTGCCAGCACTTGGCCCTTAGCCTTGAATGTTATGACGTGCCAAGTGCTCATCCAGGTACTTTTTCAAGGATGTGAGGCAACCTGCCTCTACCACCTTCCCAGGCAGTGCATTCCAGACAGTCACCACCCTCTGGGTAAAAATGTTCTTCCTCAAATCCCCCTTAAACCTCCTGCCCCTCACCTTAAACTTGTGTCCCCTCGTATCTGACCCTTCAACTAAGGGGAACAGCTGCTCCCTATCCACCCTGTCCATGCCCCTCATAATCTTGTACACCTCGATCAGGTCACCCCTCAGTCTTCTCTGCTCCAGCGAAAACAACCCAAGCCTATCTGACCTCTCTTCATAGTTTAAATGATCCATCCCAGGTAACATCCTGGTGAATTGCCTCTGCACCCCCTCCAGTGCAATCACATCCTTCCTATAATGTGGCGACCAGAATTGCACACAGTACTCCAGCTGTGGCCTTACCAAAGTTCTATACAACTCCAACATGACCTCCCTGCTTTGGTAATCTATGCCTCGATTGATAAAGGCAAGTGTTCCATATGCCTTTTTCAGCACCCTATTAACCTGCCCTTCTGCCTTCAGAGATCTATGGACAGACACGCCAAGGTCCCTTTGTTCCTCGGAACCTCCCAGTGTCAGACCATTCATTGAATACTAAGTGTCACATTACTCCTTCCAAAATGTATCACCTCACTTTTCAGGGTTAAGTTCCATCTGCCACTATTCTGCCCATTTGACCATCCTGTCTATATCTTCCTGTAACCCAAGACACTCAACCTCACTGTTAACCACTCAGCCAATCTTTGTGTTATCCGCGAACTTACTGATCCTACCTCCCACATAGTCATCTATGTCGTTTATATAAATGACAAACAATAGGGGATGCTAGATCCCTGTGGTACGCCACTGGACATTGGCTTCCAGTCACTAAAACAGCCGTCTGTCATCACTCTCCGACTCCTTCAGCTAAGCCAATTTTGAATCCACCTTATCAAGTTACCCTGTATCCCATGTGCATTTGCTTTCTTGATAAGTCTTCCATGTGGGACCTTGTCAAAGGCTTTGTTGAAATCCATGTTTGAACCAAGGCTGTAATGAGGTCAGGAGCTGAGTGGCCCTGGCGGAACCCAAACTGAGCGTCACTGGGCAGGTTACTGCTAAGCAAGTGCTGCTTGATGGCACTGTTATTGACACCTTCAATCATTTTACTGATGATTGAGAGTAGGCTGATGGGGTGGTAATTGGCCGGGTTGGACTTGTCCTGCTTTTTGTGTACAAGACATACCTGGGAAATTTCCACATTGCAGGGTAGATGCCAGTGTTGTAGCTGTACTGAAACAGCTTGGCTAGGGGCACAGCAAGTTCTGGAGCACAGGTCTTCAGTACTATTGCCGGAATATTGTCAGGGCCCATAGCCTTTGCAGTATCCAGTGCCTTCAGTTGTTTCTTGATATCACGTGGAGTGAATCGAATTGGCTGAAGTCTGGCATCTGTGATGCTGGGGACTTCAGGACGAGGTCGAGATGGATCATCAACTCGGCACTTCTGACTGAAGATTGTTGCAAATGCCTCAGCCTTATCTTTCGCACTGATGTGCTGGGCTCCCCATCCTTGAGGATGGGGATATTTGTGGAGCCACCTCCTCCAGTTAGTTGTTTAATTGCCTACCGCCATTCACGGCTGGATGTGGCAGGACTGGAAATCATATGACTATCACATGATACGTGTCTTGTCTGATACAAGGTTTATAAATAGTTCTCCGTTGATCACTATTTGAATCAATTGCAATTACCCTTGCATTTTTTGAAATAACAAAGCATGTGTCTTCCCTTCCACAGTCTGCATATCAAAGCTCCATGAAAGTTCACCAAATGGCATATACCCACAGCAGCACAGCAAATGTGCGTTTAAGGTCATGCACCACTTTTCCCACAGCATTTTCCCTCTGATTGCAATCATTGGCTGCTTTTAACCTTCAATATATGTTAAATGTGTTAAATCAACATGTTGTAGAAACAAGGTTACATGATGGCACTTGGCTTACAGAAGAATAAACTATTATGTCATGCTTTGTGGGCGGCACAGTGGCGCAGTGGTTAGCACCGCAGCCTCACAGCTCCAGTGACCCGGGTTCAATTCTGGGTACTGCCTGTGTGGAGTTTGCAAGTTCTCCCTGTGACCGCGTGGGTTTTCGCCGGGTGCTCCGGTTTCCTCCCACCGCCAAAGACTTGCAGGTGATGGGTAAATTGGCCATTGTAAATTGCCCCTAGTGTAGGTAGGTGGTAGGGAATATGGGATTACTGCAGGGTTAGTATAAATGGGTGGTTCTTGGTCGGCACAGACTCGGTGGGCCAAAGGACCTGTTTCAGTGCTGTATCTCTAAATAAATAAATATCCTGCTTTCAGGTTTGTATTTAATTTTATTTTATTTTTATCAGTATAGATTTAATGTATGGTTAGAATGAAATAAATTTTGTTGTAAAATGAGTAACCAAATAGAAACAAAATTGCAAAAAAGGTTATGTTCTGTAGAGTCTTGTTGAACTATTAAATTTTAGGGAAAGGAGTTCAGTTGTTCTCCTCGTTTCTCAATGCATGATAATTCAATGCATGGGAAGCAAAATTTATTGTATAGAAGTACATAACTGTACCTAAATTTTCAGGTATGAAAAGCTTGTTTATCCATGAATCCTGCTACATCCAGAGTAAGTGTATAATTTTCTATTATTGACTCCACCATTCTTGTTCATAGTCCTTTTGAAAGAACACAAAGATCATTCCCCTATCTCTGAAGAATAATTTAAGGACTATTTTTATTATCTTTCCGTCACAGAAATATGCCCTAAAAGAGTCTCACGTTTTGTTTAGTTTCCATAAACAAAAACTTTGCAAAAGCAAATGGAATTTACTGCAAAAAGTAGAATTTACTGCCTAACAGAGGCTGCAGAATAAGAGATGAATCGTATTTTTGCTAAAATGTTAAGAATTACATCACAGCAGTATATTTTTGCATCGCAGATTGTTTGATCCTTTTCATTTCCATTCTCTATAGTCCCGGTTAAAGTCATAGGAAAATAGCTCAGTTATAAACATTATTATTGTAATGCAGTGGATTACACAATTAAATAGAATTGTTCATGTGAAGTAATAAACTTTGCTTTGCCAGGAATGTGTGTCTTAAACTGGTTCACTCACAGCAATGTGTTCATTAGCGATAAACTCAATAAATACAAATAGATCTGTAATTTCAAAACATGCAGATCTTTTCCTTCACAGAATATTTGTACCCAAAGTAATACACTGCAAATGTTTTTATATTGAAAATCTGCTGCTGGCAGCAAGTACACATTACTACTGCCACTGGTGTGCATGGACTTCCGGACGACAGTATGATAAATTGTATAGGGTGTCATCGAGTCGTACAGCATAGAAACAGGCCCTTCGGCGTACTGCGTCCATGCCGACCATAATGCCTATATATACTAATCCCACCTGCCTGCATTCATTCCATATCCCTCTACGCCCTGCTCATTCAAGTACCTGTCCAGATGCCTCTTAAATGTTGCTACTGTTCCTGCCTCCTCCTCCCACCTCTGGCAGCTCATTCCAGATACCCACTATTCTTTGTGTGAAAAATTTACACCTTTGATCCCCTTTAAACCTCCTCCCTCTCACCTTAAATCTATGCCCTCTAGTTTTAATCACCCCTACCATGGGAAACAGACTCTGGCTATCTACCCTATCTACGCCTCTCATAATTTTATATACCTCTATCATGTCGCCTCTCAGCCTCCTTCGCTCCAGGGAAAACAGTCCCAGCCTATGCAATCTCTCTTTATAACTCAAGCCCTCCAAACCAGGCAACATCCTTATGAATCTTTTCTGCACCCGCTCTAGCTTAATCACATCTTTCCTGTAGTGCAGCGAACAGAACTGCACACAGTACTCCAAATGCAGCCTAACCAACATTATGTACAACTGTAACATGACTTCCCAACTCTTGTGCTCAATGCCTCGGCCGATGAAGGCAAGCATGCCACATGCCTTCTTCACCACCCTGTCTACCTGTGTTGCCACTTTCAGGGAACTATGTCCTTGCACCCCAAGGTGTCTCTGCTCAAGAACACTCCCCAGGGCCCTGCCATTCACTATGTATGTCCTGCCCTGGTTTAACTTCCCAAAATGCATCACTTTGCACTTGTCTGCATTAAATTCCATTTGCCAATCCCTTGCCCACTTTCCCAGTTTATCTATATCCTGTTGTAACCTTAGACAACCTCCTTCACTGTCCACTATACCACCAATTTTGGTGTCATCTGCAAACTTACTAATCATGCCCCCTACATTCACATCCAGGTCATTAATATATATGACAAACAACAGAGGGCCCAGCACCAATCCCTGCGGCACACCACTGGTCACTGGCCTCCAATCTGAAAAACAACCCTCCACTAACACCCTCTGCCTCCTATCACCAAGCCAATTTTGTATCCAATTGGCTAGTTCACCCTGGATCCCATGTGTTCGAACCTTCTGGACCAGCCTACCATGTGGGACCTTGTCAAAGGCCTTGCTAAAGTCCATGTAGAAAATGTCCATCGCCCTGCCCTCGTCAATCCTCTTGGTCACCTCCTCAAAAAACGCAATCAAATTCGTGAGACATGATTTCCCACGCACAAAGCCATGCTGACCATCCCTAATCAGACCTTGCCTTTCCAAATGCATATAAATCCTGTGTCTCAGAATCCCTTCCAATAACTTTCCCACGACTGAAGTCAGGCTCACCGGCCTGTAGTTCCCTGGCTTATTCATGCTGCCCTCCTTAAATAAAGGCACAACATTAGCTATCCTCCAGTCTTCCGATACCTCACCCATGGCTAATGATGATACAAAAATCTCTGCAGGACCCCAGCAATCTTCTCCCTTGCTTCCCATAGCATCCTTGGACACACTTGGTCAGGCCCTGGGGATTTAGCCACCTTAATGTGCTTCAACACCTCCTCCTTTGTAATGTTGATATACTCCAGGATATTGCTGTTCCCTCCTTTGATCTCACGCGCTTCCATGACCACCTCCACGGTAAATACAGACGAGAAGTATTCATTTAAGACCTTGCCCATTTCCCGTGGCTCCACTCATGGATTACCACACTGATCCTTAAGGGGACCTACTCTCTCCCTAGCTACCCTTTTACTCTTAATATATTTATAGAATTTTTTAGGATTTTCCTTTATCTTATCTGCCAGGGAAATCTCATGGCCCCTTTTCGTCCTCCCAATTTCCCCCTTATGTGTACTCCTGCATCCCCGATACTCCGAGGGATTCGTTTGATCCCAGCTGCCTGTACCTGACATATGCCTCCTCCTGACCAGACCCTCAATATCCCTCGTCAACCAAGGTTCCGTAAACTTGCCAGCCTTGCCCTTCCATCTAACAGGAACATGCCGGCCCTGAACTCTTCCTATCTCACTTTTAAAAACCTCCCACTTGCCAGACGTCCCTTTACCTGTAAACAGCCTCTCCCATTCAATTTTTGAGAGTTCCTGTCTGATGCCATCGAAATTAGCCTTCCCCCAATTTAGGTCTTCAACCTGAGGACCAGTCCTATCCTTTTCCATAACTATCTTGAAGCTACTAGAATTATGGTCACTGGTCTCAAAGTGCTCCCCCACTGACACATCAACCTGCCCAGCCTCATTTCCTAAGAGGAGGTCGAGTGTAGGCCCTTCTCTGGTAGGGCCATCCACATACTGCTTCAGAAAACTATCCTGGACACACTTAACAAATTCTTCCCCATCTTCCCCTTAGCACTAAGGCAGTCCCAGTCAATATTAGGGAAGGTAAAATCATCTACTATTACAACCCTATAATTCCTACACCTATCTGTGATTTCCCTACATATATGCTCCTCCAATTCCCTCTGACTATTGGGGGGGCCTATAGTATAATCCCATCAAAGTGAACACCCTTTCTTATTTCTAAGTTCTACCCATATGGCCTCGCTGGGCATTCCCCCTGGGATATCCTCTCTAAGTATTAGAACATTACTAAGTACTGCCGTGATGTCCTCCCTAATCAATAGTGCAACTCCCTCTCCTCTCTTACCTCCACCTCTGTCACGTCGGAAGCATCGGTACCCCGGAACATTGAGCTGCCAGTCCTGCCTATCCCTCAACCACGTTTCCGTAATAGCTATAATATCACAATCCCATTTACCGATCCATGCGCTGGGTTCATCTGCCTTAACTGTAAGGCTTCTTGCATTAAAGTAAATGCAGTTTAGCCTACCAGACCTTCCATGCTCCCTGTCCTGCCCCTGCCCTGCCTGCCTACTGGACTTACTTTAACCTCTACATTTGTCTCAACTATCTCATCGGAGAGACTACTACTTTGGGTCCCACCCCCCTGCCAGACTAGGATATTGGTCCCCTTCCAGTTCAGATGCAACCCGTCCCTCTTGTACAGGTCACCTCTGCACCAGAGGAGATCCCAATGATCCAAGTAGCTGAAGTCCTCCCGCCTACACCAGCTCTCAGCCACGCATTCATTTGCCTTATCCTCCTATTCCTACTCTCACTAGCACATGGCACAGGGAATAATCCTGAGATTACAACCCTAGAGGTCCTGCTTTTTAACCACCTGCCTAACTCCCTATATTTCTTTTGCAGGACCTCATCTCTCTTCCTGCCTATGTTGTTGGTACCAATATGGACCACGACCTCTGGCTGCTTGCCCTCCCCTTTCAGAATGTCTTGCAGCTGCTCCGAGACATCCTTGACCCTAGCACCAGGGAGGCAACAGACCATCCTGGAATCTCGTTTGCGGCCACAGAAACACCTATTTGCACCCCTTACGAAAGAATTCCCATATCACTATAGCTCTACCACCCCTTTTCCTCCTCTGCTGTGCAGTGGAGCCCTCCGTTGATGAGATCACACCTAGAGTACTGCATACAGTTTTGGCCTCCTTATTTAAAGAGGGATATACTTGCATTGGAGGCAGTTCAGAGAAGTTACACTAGATTGATTCCAGGGCTGAAGGGGTTGTCTTTTATGAGGCAAGATTGAGGAGGTTAGGTTAATACTCATTGAAGTTTAGAAGAATGAGATTTGAGGGGAGCTTGATGGGGTAGGTGCTGAGGATGTTTCCTCTCATGGGGGAATCTAGAGCTGGGGGGGGGTACAGGCTCAGAATAAGGGGTCTCCCATTTTAAGATGGAGATGAGGAATTTCTTCTGAGGGTCGACAATCCTTGGAATTCTCTACCCCAGAGATCAATGGAGGCTGGGTCATTGAATATATTCATGGCTGTGTTAGACAGACTTTTGATCTGCAACGGAGTCGAGGGTTTTGGGAGCAGCAAGAAAGTGGAGTTGAGGCCATGATCATATCAGCAATGATCTTGCTGAATGGCAGAGCAGGCTCAAGGGACTGAAAAGCCTGCTCCTCCTTTTTTTATGTTCTTATAAAGTACCACAAACGGGCAGTATTAAAGACATGGAATAAAAGGGACAGTGGCAGCATGGATACAAAGTTGACTGAGTGACGAGAAACAGTAGTGGTGAACGCTTGTTTGTCGGACTGGAGGAAGGTATACAACGGGGTTTTCCAGGGGTTGGTATTCGGGCCACTGCTTTTCTTGATCTATATTAATGACCTCGACTTGGGTATGCAGGGCACAATTTCACAATTTGCAGATGACACAAAACTTGGAAGTATTATGAACTGTGAGGAGGATAGTGACAGGATGGTAAGTGGTCAGATACATGGCAGATGAAATTTATGCAGTATAGTGTAAAGGGATGTAGGAAGAACAAGGAGGGGCAATATAAAATAAAGGATACATTTCTAAAGGAGATGCAGGATTAGAGGGAACTCTGGGTCTATGTGCACAAATTGCTGAAGGTGGCAGGGCAGGTAGAGAAACTAGTTAATAAAGCATATGGGATTCTGGGCTTTATAAACCTGCATAGAGTACAAAAGCAAGGCAGTTACGGTGCACCTT
Source organism: Heterodontus francisci (assembly GCF_036365525.1). Classification (NCBI taxonomy): domain Eukaryota; kingdom Metazoa; phylum Chordata; class Chondrichthyes; order Heterodontiformes; family Heterodontidae; genus Heterodontus; species Heterodontus francisci. The sequence goes on from NC_090401.1 coordinate 34,236,827, forward strand.
TTATAGAACACTGGTTTGTTCTCAACTGGAGTATTGTGTTCATTTCTGGGCAGCACACTTTAGGAAGCATGCGAAGGCATTAGGGTGCAGAAAAGATTTACGAGAATGGTTCCAGGGATGAAGAACTTCAGTTATGTGGATAGGTTGGAGAAGTTGGGGCTGTTCTCTCAACCTTCTCTTCACTAAGGAGAGGATTTGTTGGAGGCGTTCAAAATCATGAGGGGTCTGGATAGAGTAGATAGGGAGAAACTGTTCCCACTGGCGGAAGGGTCGAGAACCAGGGGACACCAATTTAAGCTGAATGGCAAAAGAACCAGAGGCGACATGAGGAAAAACTTTTTTATGCAGCAAATAGTTAGGATCTGGAATGCGCTGCCTGAGAGTGTGGCTTTCAAAAGGAAATTGGATAATTATCTGAAGAGAAAACATTTGCAGGCCGAGGGGAGAGGGACTGGCTGAGTTGCTTTCACAGAAAACTAGTATGGACACGATAGGGCAAATTGCCAGCTCCTATGCTGTAACCATTCTATGATTCAACAATGGCACATCAACACGAAGGAGGAAAATGTGCTTCTAAAGGCACCCAGGGTCTGACATCTCTCATTCCAAGAAATCTTGTAGGAAACAGCAGAAAATATAGAGTATTAATGAAGTGATAGAATCTAAGCTTATTTTTTTTAAAATGGGTATTACTGAAGCTACTTTGAATGAAACCAAAAGGTATAAAAAGATGAAATAATTATGAACTGAATAAAAGGGAGTTCTACTTGAGGAATGTCTTACTGCAATGTGATGAACTTCTGGAATAGGATATCACCTTGTGCAGTAAATAATGATTTGAGTTGAAATATTCACAAAAGAATTGCATTGATATGTGATCTATCAAGGCAAGAAGAGATACAGATTTGAGGCAGGTTAAGAAACAAAAGCAGTCAAACTGGCCCTCCCCATTTCCCTTTGTATGCATTCATCACACATCACCTGTTCTTTGCTTCTGAGCTCAGAACACCAGTTAAACATCTCAAATGTGCTCCAGATGCCAGATTCCTCATGAGCAACTCCATCAGAGGTTACTTAGTTTTAATCAAGACCATTTAGTTTTGTTTTTGCAACATTTCTTTTCACAGCTTTGATTTTTTTTATTCGTTCATAGGATCTGAGCCGTGCTGGCAAAGCCAGCATTTATTTCTCATCCCTAATTGCCTTTTGTGATGGTGAGCCATTGTCACCTTGCACCACTGCAGTCCATGTAGTGTTGGTACACCCACAGTGCTGTTAGGAAGGGAGCTCCAAGACTTTGACCCAGCAACAATGAAGGAATGGTGATATAGTTGCAAGTCAGGATTATGCGTGACTTAGAGGGGTACTTGCAGTTGGGGGTTGTTGTGATATCGCATTAACAATGTAAGTACTCCACACAGCATCACAGGAAGTGATGTCAGTCAGCATGCGTGGAGTTGAGCAAGATATGTAGTCGCATGTGCAAGACACAGTTCTCTTGTAAATGTGTTAGTGTACAGATAAAGAATTCACAGTTTGTGACCACTCAACTTGAGAGTTTGGTTCCTTATTGCTTTTATGCAGCAATAACGCAACGTAGTGGCAGTGGTGAGATTGATTTCTGAAGTATTACACGTTCATCGATATCGTGGCAGTGTGTGGTCTCTGCAGGTTTTTTTCCCCCTCTCCAGGGAAAGGCCAAGAAAATAAAGCAGTAGACGCTGCAATTTAAAGGGGAAAGTTCCAACTGCATTTCTGACAAATTTGGCACCATGTCCTCTAAATACCCTTCCACGTTTTGGAAAGCCCAAGACCACCTCCACAAGTTTCAACTTTTTATACAAAGAATGGAGTTGTGTTTTTTGGATCTGGTCGTCACTGAGTTGGAAAACAAGCGGTCAAGATAAAAATAGCAATTTGATTAACACCTTGGTGCTTTCTAAAGCTGAGCAGAAGGACCCAGCAAGACTATGGTCTAAGACGACCAGCTCAAGGTCAGGATTAATTTCAGAATTCACTGCCTAGAGCTGGTGATGTGCAGCCAGCAATCAAGAGAGACTTTTGATAAATTCGTGAACAGGAGGAAGGCTAACTGTGACTTTTCAGTTGGAATTATCAGAGCGCATTATGGATTTGGTGATTGTGTCTATCCCAATTAAAAGCTTTTCAAAAGGAGATACTGGACAAGAAAAAAAGAGTACAATGTGGAAAGTCTCCTAAGAGAAGACAGGGAGTTTGAAGCAATTGCTGCAAGCAAGCAGTGCATAGGGGTGCTTGGCACGACAACTATAGGTGAGGTATCCAGGACACCGCAGCCAGGCAAGATATTTGGCAAGTGTGGCCTGATGCACTAACCAAGGAGCTGTCCCGCCTTCATGGGCAACTGCAAGGAGTGTGGCAAGAAAGGACATTGAGGCTGTGTAAGAGCTCCAATAAAGGAAAACTATCCAGGAGTCCCAATAGACTGAGACCTGATGAGCAGACACCACCTGTTGGAAAAAACAGGGATACGTCTACAGCAAGCCAAGTCAAACACAAACAAGTCCATGAGGTTGCCAGCAATGTGAATAACGTGCAGGGCACTGAAGGTGAGCAAGCCATCCACACAGTAACCTTTGCGCACCAAATGGATCTGGTTACATAGAGGGAAACATTCACAATTGACAGTGGGCCTAGAGAAAAGTGATCAATATACATTAAGGCTTAAGGACGATACAGAGGCAAGTGCAAACATTTTGCCATTGCGAATAGTGAAGGACATGTACCTGGTGAGATAGAAAGCCATGATACAACCAATGAAGACAAGACTCACTGCATACAATGGTACACCAATCAGCTGCATAGGTACTCTAGTGCTAAAGTGCAGGTATGGAACTTCAGTTTGGTCGCAACAGGTTTTCTACATTGTGGGCGCAGAAGGTCCAGCAGTTAGAGGCCTACCAGCATGTAATGAGCTCCAAATTGCAACAATGCAAGTGATCAGGAGCGTGCCAAAGACACATGTCCAGAACAGGATTGATCCTGTTGAGTCTATCCAAGATTTACAAAGAATGTACCCAGACCGTTCCAACAGAGTGGGAGGTTTCAAAGGAGAAGCTGTCCTACATGTGAGGGATGACGTTTCTTCTATAGATCAGCCAAGGAAATGTCGTGTTCATGTCATGGACAAGCTGAAAATAGAGCTGGATACTATGGAGAGGCAAGGAATCATGCATTTTCAACTGCACGCAGATTGGTGCAGTTCGATAACATCTGTAGTCAAAATGGCTGGCACCATCTGAGTTTGTTTGGACCCCAGTACGCTAAACAAGGCGTTGAAACACTGTCCTCTCAAAATCCCCACATTAGAAGAGCTGAATATGAAAGTCGCAAAGGCCAAGTTTTTTCAAAACTAGATGCAAAGCATGGTACTGGTATTTCCATCTCTCTGAAAGTTCGCAAGAATTGACGGCTTTCGGGGCTCTATGTGGACGATATTGCTTCTTGCATCTACAGTTTGGCCTATCAGTAAGCTGGGATTTATTTCAACAAAGCATGGATCATATAGAGAATGTGCGAGGGTGTATATGTATCGCTGATATCGCAGTTGTGGACACCACAAAAAAAGCACATGATGGGAATTTACACATCCTGCTGGACTGAGCCAGGAAACAGGGCCTTGTATTTAATAAGAATGTGCCATAAACATGAGAGACATTAACTTCTTTGGCTCCATTTATTCAGACACTGGCATTAGACCGGATCCCAGCAAAATAGAGGGTATCCAGTCCATGCCAAGCCCACAAGACAAAAAAGACTTGCAAAGATGCCTTGGTCTCTCCAATTTCTTAGCTCCTTACAGTTCAAGTTTCTCAGAGGGGTCTTCGGTTCTATGGAAACTCCTGAGAAAGGAAACACCATTTCTGTGTCATTAGGACCACTAGCATGCACTCATTGTTGAAGCAGTCAGTATCAACTGATGCATGTTTGCAGTACTATGATCCCAACAAGGATAACATTCTCGAAGTAGATTCATCACAAAAAGCCCTGGGAGCATGCCTGTTGCAGGACAGACGTCTAATAGCTTTTGGCTCAAAAATCTTATCCCCAACACAGGTCGACTTTTGCAATATAGAAAGTGAAACACTAGCACTGGTGTTTGGAATCAAAACAAAGTTTCTCACTTGTCACTTCGGGAAACACTTTGTAGTCGAAACAGATCATAAACCGTTAGCAATGATCTGGCAAAAGCCACTGACCATACCTCCATGGCTACAAAGGCTGTTGATAAAAGTGCAAGGATATGACTGTGAAGCAAAATACAAGCCAGGGAATCTCTTGGTAATCTCCAACGCTTTAGGCAGAATACTGAATCCCAAAAAATACGAAAATGTTCCACTAGACATCCAAGTTGGCCAGGTTGACACCGCACTAGAGGATGAATACCAGATTTATTTGCATTTCAGGCAGAAGAAGCGTGAAGAATTACGGGAAGAAATCTCAAAAGACCCAGTCTTACGAACATACGAGTTAGGAGCAGAAGTAGGCCATTTGGTCTCTCGAGCCTGCTCTGCCATTCAATAAGATCATGGCTGATCTGTTGTGTCTCAAATTCCACCCTCCCATCTACTCCGATAACGTTTGATTCCCTTGCCTAACCAGAATCTGTCTACCTCTGCCTTAAAAATGTTCAATGACCCCGCCTCCACCACTTTCTGAGGCAGTGTGTTCCAAAATCCCACCACCTTCTGAGAGAAAATTTCTTCTCATCTCTGTCCTAAAAGGGCGACCCCTAATTTTAAAACCATGCCCCCTAGTTCCGGACTCGCCCACAAGAGGAAACATGCTTTCCACATCCACCTTGTCAAGACCGTTCAGGGTCTTATAAACTTCGATCAAGTCTCCTCTCACTCTTCTAAACTCCAGTGAAAACAAGCCCAGCCTGTCCAACCTTTCCTCAAAAGACAACCTGCTCATTCCAGGTATCAATCTAGTAAACCTTCTCTGAACCCCCTCCAATGCATTTACATCCTTCCTTAAATAAGGAGACCAAAATTGCACACTATATTCGAGATGTGGTCTCACCAATGCCCTGTATAACTGAAGCATAACATCCTTTTATTTTCAATTCCTTTTGTAATAAAGGATATCATTCCATTAGCATTCTTTATCACTTGCTGTACTTGCACACTAACTTTTTGTGACTCATGCACTAGAACTTGAAGTCGCTATGACAATTCATTATTAAAGGATGGCCTGACAGCATGCAAGAGGTCCCTGCATAGTAGAGACTGGCTCTGGTTTGCAAGTGAAACCCGGACCTGAGCCCGACCGAACCACATCCGGCCCGAGTCCTTTCATTTTTTTCGTCACCTGACCCGACCATCAGTTAACCTAGCTTCCGTTTTTCACTTTGTTGCTTATCTGCACAAGCTTAAAAAAACTGTCAACAACTTTTCAAATCCAAAAAGTACATTAACATTGGAGCTATGTACCGGAGGTGGTGATAGTGTGTCTGACCCAGCCTGACCCGACCCGAGCCTAAATGCCAGACCTGGAAGAGCGACCCAACCCGACACATGTCATGTCCCGTCGAGTTCGAGTCAGGTAGCCATGCTCTACTGCAGAGCTCAGAACTTTTTGGTCATACCAGGATGAGTTGGGCATTTCTACTGGTGTTCTCTTCAAAGGCAGGCAGGTGGTAATTCCGCAGACGTTTTGCCCTGACATCCTTTCGCAGTTACATATCGGTCACGTGGGTGTTGAAGTCTAAAAGACTTGAGTGTGAGACCGTCTACTGACCGAATATGAGCAGTAACATTGAGCGAGTGTTAAAGTCATGTGATGCTTTTCATCAGCAACAACCATGCCAGCATAAAGAGCCACTGCTTCCTCACGAAGTCCCGCTACATTCTTGGTCAAGGGTAGTGACCGATCTCTTCGCATTCAAAAACAACTATTACTTTTTGAGCACCAATTACTACTCATAAACCCTTTGAGCACGTTAGTGCAATTTTTCAGCTTGTTTGGTCCCCCAGACGAGAGTGTATCAGACAATTTTCCGCAATATGTTGCCAAGCCATTCCAAGACATGTGCAGGAGATGGGGTGTAAATCTTATCACTTCTTCACAACATTACCCTAGGTCGGGTGGTCTAGCAGAGAGAATGGTGCCTCCAGTCAAATAGTTGATTGTAAAATGCCGTGAGACAAAGTAGGATCTACAAGTAGCCATGTTACACCTGAGGACAACGACAGTCAGCACAGAGCTACCATCCCTTGCAGAAATCATATTTTGAAGACTAGTTAAGACAACACTTCCAAGCCACCATCTCATGAAATCCTCCTCGGTACAAGATAGGCTCCTAGCAAAATAAGACAAGGTGAAGACGACACACGGTAAGCTCATGGGTATGGATAGGATAGAATGTCAGGGAAAAGCGTGGCTCTCTGCAGAAGTGTCCAAAGTCTGCAATGAACCAAGATCGTATGAAGTAACCACCCCCAATGGAGCAGTACTAAGAAGTAATCTCAGTCAGCTAAGAGAGCTAGTTAACAACACTACCTGACAATCCTATTGCATTGAGAACACAGTCGCACTCAGATCAGCAGAATGTAGCAAGAGAAAATGACCAGCGTAACAGTCGAGCACAGGATGACTGTCAGAATACACACAAAAGTCAAGCAAAGAAGCTGTTAAGTCTACTTCTCCATCAAGCTACACTGCGACAAGATCAGGTCAAGTCTGTAGACTGCCTGTATGGTTTAGAAACACTTGACTAAAGAACATTAGAGTCAATGCATGTGTAAATATTTCAAAGTTGTTTCATTCCATTATGTACATATTTATCTTTTGGGTATTTCCATTTTAGGAAAGGGGAATGTTGATATATTGCTTTAACAATGTAAGTACTCCACACAGCATCACAGGAAGTGATGTCAGCCAGCATGTGATCAGTTAGTTGGAGTTGAACAAGACACCGAATTGCATGTGTAAGACAGAGCTCTCTTGTAAATGTGTTATTATACAAATAAAGAATCTGCAGTTTATGACTGTTTGATTCCTTATTGCTACATAGAAGCAATAACGCAACAGGGGTGTTCCAATGCATCTGCTGCCCTTGTTCTTCGAGGTTGTGGGTTTAGAAGATGTTGTCGAAGAAACCTTGGCGAGTTGCTGCAGCGGATCTTGTAGATGATGCAGACTCCTGCCAATGTGCACTGGTAGAGGGAGAGAACGTTTAAGGTGGTGGATGGGGTGACTATCAAGTGGACAGCTTTGTCCTGGATGGTGTCAAGCTTCTTGAGTGTTGGAGCTGCACTCATCAAGGCAAGTGGAGAGCATTTTATCACACTCCTGACTTGTGCTTTGTAGATGGTAGACTGGCGTTAGGGAATCAGTAGGTGAGTTACTTGCCGCAGAATTCCTAGTCTCTGAACTGCGTTAGTAACCACAGTATTTATGGGGCTGGTCCAGTTAACTTTCTGGTCAATGGTAACCCTCCAGGCTGTTAGTGGGGGATTCAGTGATGGTAATGCCATTGAACATTGAGGGAAGATGGTTAGGTTCTCTCTTGTTTGATTGTTGCCTTGCACTTGTGTGGCGTGAATGTTACGTGCCACTTATCAGCCCAAGCCTTAATGTTGTGTAGGTCTTGTTGCATGCATGGACTGCTTCAGTATCTGAGGAGTTGTGAATGGTACTGCATACTGTACAATCATCAGCAAACATCCCCACCTCTGACCTTATGTTGGAGGGAAGGTCATTAATAAAGCAGCTCAAGATGGTTGGGCTTAGGCCACTACCCTGAGGAACTCCTGCAGTGATGTCCAGGGGCTGAGATTGGCTTTCAATAATCAGAACTATCATCCTTTGTCGAGGTATGGTTCCAACCAGTGGAGAATTTTCTCCTTGATTTCCATTGACTTCAATTTTGCTAAGCCTCCTTGATGCCACCCTAGGTCAAATGCTTCCTTGATGTCAAAGGCAGTCACTCTCACCTCACCTCTGGAGTTCATCTCTTTTGTCCACATTTAGACCAAGGCTGCAATGAGGTCTGGAGCTGAGTGGCCCTGGTGGAACCCAAACTGAGCAATGAGCAGGTTATTGTTGAGTAAGTGCCGCTTGAGAGCACTGTCAACAACACCTTCCATCAGTTTTCTGATGATTGAGAGTTGACTGATGGGGTGATATTTGGCCAGATTGGATTTGTCCATTTTGTGGACAGGACATTCCTGGGCAATTTTCCACTTTGGGTATATACCAGTATTGTAGCTGTACTGGAACAGCTTAGCTAGGGCGCGACAAGTTCTGGAACACAAGCCTCAAGTACTACAGCTGGGATATAGTCAGGGCCTTTGCTGTATCCAGTGTTTTCAGCCGTTTCTTGATACCACGTGCAGTGAATCAAATTAGCTGAAGACTGGCATCTGTGATGCTGGGACTTCAGGAGGAGGCTGAGATGGATCATCCACTCGGCACTTCTGGCTGATCCATCTCGGCCTCCTCCTATGGTGCCCAGAATATCAGTCAGGCTTCCCTGGTAGTGCCTTGCCTTGGACAGATATTCCAAATTGAATTATTCTTGATTCTCTTTTCAAGCTACCCCCAATCTTGGCAGGTGATTTTGCGGTGTTCAGTATTGCAGAAATTCCTGTACTGCAAAGTTTGTACAAAATTCAGCAGCAAAGAATCCTCACAATTATCTTATCTACTGGAAAGTCACTTTGTTGGCAAAAAGTCAAAATTATACCTATCTATATATCTAAACATGACCTCAAGTGTCCTCAAAAACATGCAAACTCAAACCCAAACCCAGGTTAAAGAAGCTGATTCAAGTAAAGATTGCTGTGGATGCACATAATCAACAGGGTGTTAGAAGATCCCCGTATATAAAATATAGACATTTGCTCACGATTCCAGGCAATTGTTTCCAATCAGAACAAAAGCTTTGTTAATCCCATACTGGGCTGTGGAATGTATCTGTATATGATGCGCTTTGGCGACTTGAAGGAAAGTTAGTTTTCTTCTTTTGGCATCACAAGCAAGCTAATACTTTTATATTGGATGCTTTTTCCAGGAGCCTATTGTTTTAACGAATAGACCTGAAATAGAAAGTCAAAGTTGTTTCTGCAGCTCGAAAAGCGCATTAATGCTGTATTAGTATGATGGCTGTCCATTAAATGATTTTTGGTTCCAGGAATTATCACAAACTATTGAAAATTGCCACACAATCAGAAGATCTATACTTTCAAAATACTAGCATATTTCATAGATATGTTTCTTGATTACATGGTAATATATCATTTCTCTCTGACTTTGCTAAAAATTAGTAATTACTGCAGGAATGAGTATTTTTTATAGGTCTTTTGCACACTTCTGAAGGTCAATGCCCTGAAAATTTGCTCAATTTTTGTGTCACAAAGTTTCATTCATTTTTGCAGGCAAAAATTCTCAAAGGAAATGTTCAGATGTTTATCTGACTCTTAATTCGGTGTGATTTATGCTACTTACCATATGCTATGCTACTGTATTTAGTTGCTGTGTTAGTGTAATGTAAACCACTAAAAGTTCAAGCAGATATTGGCTGAAGGAGAATGTTTCAATGAGGATATCAGGGTTATAGATTTGCCTACTTAGTGCTTTGCAGGGCATAGAAGGTTATTCAGTCAATATAACATAGTAATTTCCAAAATAGTTTCAGGATAAGTGAATGTTAATATAGTATGTGTACCAAAAGCGTGGGATTGATGAAAGAATAGAAATGTCTGAAGAGGAACATTCATTAGGAAGACTGGGATAATCAATGAGCGAACTCATTCATTCAGAGCATTTGTAAACTAACTTATAAGGAAACACTTTTCGAAGTCTGAGGTTTTTGTGGGATAGTTGAATAGGAAACTGCCAATGAACCCTACTGCATTCAATCTTTTATTACCTCTTGGCAAACATAACGTTCTCATAGGCAGTGCTGCTTAGCATTTTTTTGTGTAACTTTGTTACAACAGTCCTTTACTTCGAACAGAGTGTAATTTGCAAACGGAAATGAAGACTGAATTATCTGCATACAGTACGAATAGAGCTTGTACTCGGTGCACATTCCTAAACTGTTGGTGCAAGAAAAAGGGTATTACTGCTTTCTCCATTTGTATAAAATTAATAATTGCTTATATTGTACGATATGCTTTTCATCATTAGTAACATTGTATGTAGGCTGTAGAAGCACAATAGTGCTCCACACTGTGAAGGTTTGGAAGTTGAAAAGAATATGAAGATTAAGTTGTGTTCCATTTGTGCTGGTAGCTTAATGTATGCAAAGCTTTATTGCCTTTCAACTTTACAGTTTAGTAGTAATACCTGGGTTTCATATTACATTTAGGCCTGTTGAATGGCTTAGCTAATGCAAAGTTTTGCTTTTGGATCAGGTGCTTGGATCCCATACCTAATGTGAACATCATGAAGCAGCTTTCCCTGCCTGCATTTGAACCATTTTCACTAAACAGGGTGTATTCATTGCAAGCATGAACACCACTTGATCAATATCTCTGTCCTACACATTCATTCGTAAAAACTAAAACAGGACAAATCCACTCTTGTTTACCTGCTCAGATTGCATTCAAATTCCAAAGGGATACCCTAAACAGGTTCAGGTGATACAATTCATAAACCTGGATGCTCCAGATGTCAAGTGAATGGCAACTGTAGATCCAGCAAAGGGAGGGAGATGGGTAGATAGAAAATGAACACAATAGACCAGTTAAATCAGTTGCACAGGTAGGCCAGTGTCTACCTGTGATTTGTACTGCATTAAGGTCTTTAATCCTAAACAGTTAGAGTCCGGAGGAAACTGATATGCAAATTTTGATTTTGCACAGTCTTGTACAGAACAAGATCTTTGCTTGTTTGTTATGCTCAAACTATGAAATTTTACCTGACTTCATCTCAGGATTCTGGGATACAATAGAAATAGAGAACTTTGTGCTTCAGTATGACCCTTCTTGGAATAAATCTGCTTTGTATTGAAAGGACATATTTTCAAAGACCTTTGAACTTAACCCAAGAAACTGGTAGAAGGATGACTGTTCTGTACAGTTATCATATTGCTGTCATCTTTGGACATGTCATTTGAGAACAAACTTTTCTATTCAGTGAAATCTCCATGCCAGTGATATTTGACAGCTTCTATTCAGAACTTGGCATTCATTCAGCCTCTGCTGAATAACTAGTCTCAAGAATAAAAAGCACTTTGGGAAAGATTTTATTTTTTTAGTAATAAAGATATGAATTTCTCTAGTATGTTATGTACCATCAAAAATATTTAAATATATGGAGTAAACAATTCCCATTATTTGGATCTGTATTTATGGCACAAGGTATATTTGGTTAACTTCTATTTTGACGATACTGCACTGCAGTCATTGTAAAAGGGCAAAAGTATATTTTGAGCAAAAGTGGTATGGGCTGGAATTTTACTTTGGATGGAAGGCCCCGCCTACCTGACGAATAGTCGGTGCCGAGCCTGCCTCCACCGGGCCTGGGGAGCCAGGCCAGGATTTGTCGCTCCCCTGGAAGTTCCGCCTAATGGAGCTGCCAGCCAATCAGTGGGCCAGCAGCTCCCGGTGGCACTACTGGGACTACACCCAGCCATCAGAAGCAACAAGATGGACGGCCCCGGAACTCAAGCAGGGACAATCAGCCAGGCCCTGGCAAGGCAAGGGGATGTCGGTTGGCGGGGTGGGGAACAGTGTTGTGTGGTGGGGGCGGTTGGGGCTGCGAGACCAAAAATCTATTTATCCCAGCCTTAAATGTATTCAATGATGGAGCATCCACAACCCTCTGTGGTAGAGAATTCCAAAGATTCACAACCCTTTTGAGTGAAGTAATTTCTCCTCATCTCAGCCCTAAACGATCAGCCCCTTATCCTGAGACTGTGTCCCCGTGTTCTAGATTCCCCGACCAGTGGGAACAATCTCTCAGCTTCTACCTTATCAAGCTCTTTCGGAATCTTGTATGTCTCAATTAGATCACCTCTCATTCTTCTAAACTCCAGAGAATATAGGCCCAATTTATTCAGCCTCTCATCATAGGAGAACCCCCTCATCCCAGGGACCAATCTAGTAAATCTTCACTGGACTGCCTCCAGTGCAAGTATATCCTTTCTTAAATATGGAGACCAAAACTCCACACAGTAGTCCAGCTGCAGTCTCACCAAAGCCCTGTACAATTTTAGTAAGACTTCTTTATTCTTTTACTCCAATCCCCTTACAATAAAGGCTAACATGCCATTTGCCTTCCTAGTAGCCTGCTGTACTTGCATGTTAACTTATTGTGTTCCTTGTACGAGTGCCCCCAAGTCTCTCTGAACATCAACACTTACCAGTTTCACATCTTTTTAAAAAAAAATCATTGCCAAAAATTAGCTTTCCTGACAAAACAGAATTTAAAATATTTTTAGTGACAGTGATTGTTGATTTATTGATCAATTGAAATAAATATAGCTTAGACTTGAAACATTTTTCCTCCCGTAAAGTACAAAATTATTGAGCCTCACCCAGTTGATTGGTCGTCACATCACATCATGATAAATAAATGTTATTGCTTCCTTCACCACCCCACCCATCCCACAAGAAATGCATGTTAATTGTTCACATCCGTTGCAACAGTTTCTTAGAATAATACCTGCTGACGGAAGTAAATTTAAACGGTCTGTGATGCAAGAAAGTGAGATGTGAGAGTGCTGCATGACTGAGTAGGTGCGGATTGCCACAACTCTGCTCACTTTTTTTCTAATTTCAATAGATTTAAAATCACAATTGTAAGTTAATATGTTGTCTGCAGGTTACTGTGCCTAAACAAATTACCCAGGTCTCTTTGAAAGAAAGCTCCTTGAATGGCAATAACAGTTTGAATTTTCTTTTAGAACTAGTAATTTCCACGCATGCTCATTGTTTATTGTTGTGCGAGAATAGAATTATCCCAAGGACACTGTCATCCTCATCATATGGCTTTGAATGGCATTGATGCAGCCCATAGAGCAGGGCACTCACTCATCCAACTGGCCTTCAGTCAGTTCATATTCCAGGGATACAGAGAACACCACGGAAAAAGTGGAGCAAGTCATAGTTTTTCAAACATTCAAAAATAGTGTGGCACAGTACTTCCTTCATGTACTTCCTTCATGTACTTCAGAGCAGGACACTTTCTGTAATCTATTTTATTAGAATGCATAATAGAAAGCATGGTTTTTAAACTATAGTAGAAATGTGAATCACTTTGGGTAAGGATTAATTTGTAGATTTAAGCTGCTACTTTCAATGTCATTGAGAGCCCTTTGAATACAAATGAGGCCTAGCCAAATAATTTACAGCTGCATAGAGGAGGATATGATGACATAATGTACTGAAACATTTTTTTCTTTTACATTTACACAACTGTCGTCTTCAACCAATCTGCCAATGATTGTTTCACTGACCAAGCAGGTCAGAAGGCAGCATAGCAACTCTTCTTTGCAAAAGTAATTAAAAAGAAACGAATGTTGAATCTTTCTCCCCACGCGCTCTCTTCTCCCCCACCATCCTACTTCCTTCTTTGGAGCTTTTTGGTCCATTTTTTGACCAGGTTTTTTGTGTATCTATGATTACATCAATTTTCTCATTTGTTTGCAACCCTTTGTGACACCTCTAGGCAGACTTGCTCATCAGAATGTAACAAAAGTTTCTTATAAATGTAAGCACATGTCTCTAGCTGTTAGCTGATCTTAGCAAGGATGGTGGTGAAGCAGAACTGTTGGTTTCAATGACCCTGGGCTAGGGAGAGGAAAATTGGGTAGACTTTTTGCTTCTCATCATTGCCATTTGAACCTGTTGCTACTGCTCATGCATGGACAAAAGACAAGGTTAGAAATCGGTGAGTGTAATGGTCTCATGGAAGAATAGTCTGCAAGAACTCTGTGTCCCAGCTCACAAGTGAAAAATGGTCACTTTGGTGAGCTTCTGGAGAGCTGTCAACTGCAGAACTGTACCCCAGGATGAATTGTCGATTTCAAAAAAGGGACAAGAGAAGGAATCCGAGTAATTGAAATATGCATCTGTTGGCCAGGGGCTGCAAGAAATACAGAATCAGTTACAAACTGCTGGGATTGTTTGACCTGTAGTAACCTGGAGCTCGGACACTGGCCTGTGCTGGTAAAAACCAGTTTGAACTAATTACTTGATGAGACAAGACAAAGGATCGATCACTGGAAAACAGCCTTATTTGGACATGGTGTGATACCGGGGTCTTTGGGCCTGGGCCAATTAAGAGAAGATGTGAACGAGGTGAGCAGGCTTAAGCCAACCGGAAAGACACAGCTCAGATTTGAAGAGATAAGAGGGAGGATAAGAATAGAGCTTTTTGGGCATAGAGCCAGCGAAAACTCCGGAGACCAACCATCGTGGAAGTGGAAGACCCTGCGTGAGCAACGCGGGGATGACTTAGAAGAGAGAGAGAGAACGGAACGCCTGGCCAGTGCTAACTCTCCCTTTTTCGGGTATTATCCTTAGTTTTCTGTGACTCGGTCAGGGAAAGGTCAGAGGAACCTAGTAGGTGCTTATGAATTCTAGCTAGTTTTGTTATTCACTGTATAACTCAGTTGGAGTTGCATGTTTTTGTCTAACTAAGTGTATAAGCCTTATTCATGCATTGTACAACAAGGTGAATAAAGTAAATTGATAGTTAAAGAAAGGACTGAGTTTCTTCCTCTTTGTATTAAGCCATTAACTGTAGCTGTGGATTAAGCTGGAGGGTGGCTCTCTTGTAAGCCGATATCCCAAACACCCAGCCTGAGCCTGAATTAAGAGGACTTCAGTCCCACATGACGACCAGGATCAAGTGGGTATAGGGAATAAAGGGGACAAGGGGGAGTTGACTCCGCGCTACGGTTTACACAGCAAAATTTAAATTGCTATACTGCGAAGAGGAAAAGTTGATTTAAGATTTGTTTTTTTTTTCAGGTACGGAAGCACATAAATGATCTTTATGAAGATCTGCGCGATGGACATAACTTGATCTCCCTTTTAGAAGTCCTCTCAGGGGTGACTCTGGTAAGTACTTTTTAAAATAATTTTAAGTGAGTTCGTTACAAGATGTTTAATGTGAAGTCTGATTAGATGAAATACTGCTTAAGAATTTTTACAATACATCAATATCTAGATGATAAAAATTTAATTTATGCTCTCTTCGAGCTATCTGGCCTATTTAATTGCCTTGTAGAAATCTGGTCTGTTGGAATCGTGCAACTCCTGAAGACTGTCTCCATTTTTAAACATGTATTTATCAACGATGCATCTGCATATTGTAAATTACATTATAGTGAAGAGAAATTGAATTTGTCAACAGAGATTGATTACCTGAAATGTCATTAGTGTAAAAGCATTTTTGTTTTACTTGTCAATTTTTCTGAACTCCTGGATTCGAGCTGTTGTGTTTACAGCTGGTTTTTGGTTCTGAACCATGATTGATATGGCATCCTTGCTAGTGTGTTTTGTATTTTCTCACCTAAATCAGCTTGCACTCAGTACTCTCCAGGTAACAATATGGCAGAAATTGGAAATTTACCATTTGGATATTCCCCAGTGTAATTTCAGATGATTGCAGTGCTTTCTCAGAACACTATACAGGATTTAGTTTGTAGCACACACCAATAACATCTAGTGGGTGAGAATCAATGCTCACAACCTTTTTTTGTTATTGAAGCAGTCTGATGTATGTACTGCCAACCAAAGGAAGCAATAGATAAAGTAATTGCTTTCTGAGATCTTGGATAATGTTTATCACTTATTTACATAGGAGGAAGAGTTAACCATTCGGCCCCTCGAGCAGATTCCACCATTCATTTAGATCATAGCTGATCTGTACCTCAACTCCATTTACCTGTCTTTGTTCCATGTCCCTTGATACCCTTACCCAACAAAAATCTCTTGATCTTGAAAAATTCAATTTACCTAGCATCCATAGCCTTTTCAGGGAGAAAATTCCAGATTTCCACTATCATCTGTGTGGTAAAAGTGCTTCCTGATTTCACTGCTGAATGGCCTAGCTCCAATTTTAAGATTATGCCCCCTTGTTCTGGATTTCCCCACCAGACAAATTAGTTTCGCTGTATTCACCCTGTCAGATCCCTTTTATGATTTTAAACATCTCGATCAGATTGCCCTTCAATCTTTTTAAATAAATAGAATACGAACCAGGTTTATGTAACCTATTCTCATAATTTACCTCTCTATACCCAAGTATCTTTCTGGCAAATCTGCTTATTCAACTTCAGTGAGACCAAGAGATTTGCCATTTGGAGGAAACTTGAGTGTAGTGACATTTGAAATTGCATGGCTGATCCACATATCTTCAGCTCAATTTTAACTGTTTAAATGGTGCTCTGTTAATACCCCTGACTATCCTCTGCCCATCCTCTGTTAAGAGTCACTGAATGGATGTACTGTAATAGATTTCCCAAGTGCTTTTATCTCAGATGGAGTGTATTTAAATTTAAACAATTGACCACAAATTCAATTTTTGGTTAGTGGCAACAGAGACCAACTGATGAATATGATTTATGCTTCTAGTACTGAAATATTATTTTTCCCTACTTGCATTTCATAGAAGACAACTTCAGTGGTCTCTGTACTGCAATGCTGTTTTCCGAATAACTACAATGACATCATTAAATGTGCAGCTTCTACAGGAGCTACATCTGGAAAAACTCAATTGAACTAGATGAAAGTATTCCTTTCAAACACACCTGATTTGACAGTGGTGTTCAGCAACACCTTAAATTTTCAGCTTCACATATTATCTGTTACAGCTTTGAGAAAGAAAAACCTGCATCTATACAATGCCTTTCACACCCTTAAGATATCCCAATGTGCTTCATAGCCAATCAAGTACTTTTGAAGTATAGTCAGTGTTGTAATTTAGGCAAATCCAGCAGCCAGTTTGCGCACAGGTAGATATGAATAACAACAGTGAGATAAATGATTAAGCAATCTGTGTTCATGCTGCTGGTGGAGGCATAAATGTTGGCCAGGACAAAGGCCTTCTTTGGACTTTTTCAAATTGTGCCATGGATATTTTACATCCACCTGAGAAGCTGGCCTCAACTTAATGTCTCACCTGAAAGTACTACAAATTGCAGTACTATCACACTCACTAGTAAATTTATTACATTGCCATATCTCTGTGTATGATTGCAAAGCTAGAAATTAATATGCATCTATCAAATTTATTGCACTGCATTAGCTGTGCTTTGGGATGTCCTGAAGTCATGAAAGGCTCTATATAAATGTGATTTTATTTCTTTTCTCTTTCTTTTTTCCTTCCATCTGTTAAAGATTAGATTAGATTAGATTAGAGATACAACACTGAAACAGGCCCTTCGGCCCACCGAGTCAGTGCCGACCATCAACCACCCATTTATACTAATCCTACACTAATCCCATATTCCTACCAAACATCCCCACCTGTCCCTATATTTCCCTACCACCTACCTATACTAGTGACAATTTATAATGGCCAATTTACCTGCCAACCTGCAAGTCTTTTGGCTTGTGGGAGGAAACCGGAGCACCCGGAGAAAACCCACACAGACACAGGGAGAACTTGCAAACTCCACACAGGCAGTACCCAGAATCGAACCCGGGTCCCTGGAGCTGTGAGGCTGCAGTGCTAACCACTGTGCCACTGTGCCGCCCATTAAAGCTGTAATCATTTTGTCATTGCCATGTTGTAAGGGAGCTCATAGTCATAGTTAGAAGGATCTTCATATTAATTGTTAGTGCAGTTTAACCAACATGATATATGACATTAAATGAGAATGGGACCTTAAAATAGTAGTGCAGCATATTGTTGCAATAATACACTGAAGCACGATCTGTGAGATGCTTTTTCTCTCCAGCATTTCCCAGGTGCTGAGTACGGCTGGTAGAAATTCTGATAATGGAAAAGTACTTCCTCCAGAAAAAGAAAAAAAAATATTCCCAGTGAACCTGTGCTGGCCTAAAGCATCTTTTAAGTGGCTAGTTCAAGAGCAGCAATAGCAGAAACTTGCCTGCCTTCATAGAATAAGGCATTGTTCTGGTTAGGGACCCAACAAGGCTCATAAACTAGCATCCCTAGTAAGAAAATCCATTTAATATAGATGAACAAGTATAATGTGTCTGTTGAGAACAAAATTTGCTAGTGGATTTAATTTTCACGGTGGTAAGCTTTGCCAGGGCAAGTTGATTTGTAGCCTTTGTGTGTGTGTACAATTTTTGTGTTTTTTTTTCCCTTATGTGCTTTTGCTTTGGTTCTGCCATCTGTCTTCATGTCCCATGCTGGATAGCAAAAGGAGCAGTCTGTGCTGAAGAACCTGCGCTTGGTGAGACTGCCACCCTGTGTTTCTGAACACAGTCAGGAAGAGGGGGATAATGATGAGGGGGTAGGTGCCACCCCCAAAAGACGATTCAATAATTTACTGTATCACTGCTAGATAATCCACACCATTATTAAATGGGAGAGTACCTCAACTATAAGAACTATTTAAAATAAAAACCGGTATGCTGTTGAAATAGAACTTTTCTGTTGTGCACAACATATTTTAAATGTTTTTGTATTATTTTTCATTTTGAATATTTTACCTTTTGCCACACTTCATCCTTCCCTTCACCAGTGCCTTTTTCAGCAGCTGGAAGAACTGCATCATTTGAGCTGTGGATAAAAAAGCATGCTTTGTGAGGATATGCCATTTTTCCCAGTAAGATGGCAATCTCTTTCTCTGCAGGCATGTCACCAGTCATCTCAATTAGACAGACAGAACTCTAATCTGGAGAGTAGCCCTGTTGGAATAAGTGTTAAGGAATTTGAATCCAGTCTCTCTGAGGGATTCAATCCCTCTCATGACAGAGCTATAGGAACATATTACACCTTTATTAATATTTTATATTTGGAATTTGGCATGGCAATTCTGTGTAATGTCTTGGCAATATTATTATATATTGTACTGGCAGAGTGCCATGTTGAGCTTTCCAGCCAATTGTAATGACCTTTAAAATGGCTATTTAATTATTTTAAATAGTCGTAAACTTGGAAAGAACCCAAAGCAGCTGATTTGTGCTACTGCTCTTTGAGGAAAAGATTTGATGCACAATATTGTAAAGCTTTCATATATTGTATTTGGTATCGAAAAGAGCTTGAAATGAATAATGGCTCAATTGTATAAATATGTGATACTCAGTGGATTATATCTACATTGATACAGTATCTTGCTTGTGGCATTAATATGAACAAAAATAACAACTCTAATTCTAATCTTTCCTTCAGTTTGTTCCTTCATTTATTATGGTTTGGGGCAATTTGGGTTAACTTATTCAGTTTTTCATTCATATAGCTTATAATTTTAAATATTGTCTGGACTAAACAATATGGGCTCTGCCTAGACATCAGATGGAGTTGATTTTGGCGTCTTGTCCAGAGATTCTATCCATATAGAATTATAGAAATTTTCACAAAACTGAAAGCTATAATAATGTACTCACTGGATAAAACAATTTCCCTGCAGTGAAAAGCCCAAATAAGGCTGCACAATTACTGTGCAGTCCTTCCTTAAAACTGTTACTGGTTACATTCTTTCCATCATAATTACTGTAATGCAGACAGCTCTAATCAGTGGAAGACATGATGAGATGTGTACAGTATATTTCAATTGTATGCTTTTGCTGTAACAATGAGAGGAACAACAATAACGGGAAACGGTTTCCTGTGTGTTTGCCTGCTGCCTGAGATAGTAGCAGTGGTTTCCTTTACCCTAATGAGATTAACCCAGATGAGTTTTCAACTTGTTTGCTGTGAGATCTAGACTAACCTTGCACATCTTGAGAATCACTCACCCCTTGGATACTTGCTTGCTCATAAAAGAAAAGTCTTTTTCCAAGAATAAAATGGTGAGGGAGCATGCAAGAATGGTTTCTAATGTATGATGTAAAATATATAATTTCTTGTGCTGTTCCATGACTTGTTCCGCAGGATATGTTTTATATTTAAAATGGCAAAGGTGGTGGATACAGACTAGTCACAATTCTATTGAATAAATTCTTAGCCTGATTATTCCTCACATATCATGGAGTTTGCAGCTAATGTATTGGTACTTTTTAGACTTTTTCGTAACGATGGAAAGGTAACTCTTGCTTCTGCCTGGCAGTGGAAATTTTTGCACACCAGCCTCCTGGTGTCTCATGCAACGTAATTACACTGGAGTTATTTTACAATTTTTGCTGTCCATAGAGATTCTTTCATTAGACTGGAAGATACTGAAACCCGAAAGCTTTGTCCTCTTAGCATTGAACTAGCCCCAAAGTCCTCTGTGGTCAGGCTTGCAGTAGTTGAATTTGCCATAGTCTGAATGGGCTTGTTACCACAGTGTGCTGACTGGAAGGCCTTTTTTTCTCCTTTGTAGCTACTTACACCAATTTATTTAAATTTCTCTCTTTACATGGAGCAGTCCCATTATTCAGCATGGCTGCCTGGAATATTAAATTTGAATAATCTGACTGTCTGTTATGGAGAAGTGAGCCTTTGCCAGTAAATTCTGGGAAAAAAGTGTCCACTGAGACAAAAGTAGTCATGCTGACCTCATTATATGGGAAGTTTTAACAACTGTGAATGTGGTGGATCCTATCGCTGGGTATTGATCAGATTGGGAGAAGCTGGCTGAGTCAGGAGTCCAAGGGAAGAGGTAGCCACAGTACCAGGAATTAAGCAGAGGCAGCATCGCTACTGTGATATTTCACCCTGTGCCATAAATGACTGATACACTCCTTATCTTTACGCGATTGCTACACTGTTCTGTGGCCTTGACTTTTCTCTTTAGATTTATAAATTTCCCCTCACTTAAACCCTCCCCCTAACAACTCTCCATGTGGGAAATTACAACAATAAACTTCTCACCCCTCTGCTGTAACATAGCAAATTGTTGTACTATGGCACTGGAGTGACCCAATGAGCATGTTTCAATAACAAATATTTTATCCTTTATAAAATCTGGGCGTTTTCTATATTTGTGCATTGTATGTGTATGGGGGTAATAAAAGGTTGAGTATCTCTTGAAAGTATCGTCTTAGCGTATCATTGCACTGTGACTGATTCAGCATTGTTGACAAGCAGAAGGTGGAGGAGTTTCAGTTACTAATGTCATCCTTTCTGGCAACAGAAGATTTATACTTGAGAATTAATAAACAATGCCGTTATTAACTTTCACAGTCGACTTATTATTGCTCTCATGTAGCAGTCTGGATTATTTTTGAGTTTTGAGCTCTAAAATGCACCTTGAATATTTCATTTCCTTTAATTTCCTGTTCATTCAGTTTCTAATTTATAGAGGTCTCCTTTATTGCTGGAAATATTCAGCAGGTCAGACAGCATCTATGAACAGGGAAAGAGTTAACATTTCAGCACCCTGATCTTTTGTCAGAGGTTCTGACAGATTTCTAGCATCCACAGTACTTTGCTTTTGCCTTCATTTTTGAACTGGTTGGGTACATAATAGGCTGAAAAATAACTCACTTTCTTCTCAGCTTTGATTTAAGAAAACTCTATCTATAAATTCAATGATGCAACATTGTTTAGGAATTTCCAGCATCTTATATTTATTGTTTTGCATGGATTGAAATTAGTTGGTTGGATGGGTTGTTGAAGGTTTGGGCATAGAGAATGAAGAGGAAGGCAACAGTGACTCAGCTGGGCTCCAAGGAGAGCAGGCTGTGTGCACTGTTGACTAGATGTGAGACAGAATCAGGGTAGGATGTGGAGAGAAGTGAAGATTTCCTTTGAACTGTACTACGGTCAAAATATCACTATTGCAGTGTGTGCCACATATAGGAACTGTATTGTTCACCCTCTCCTCCCTTTTTAAAAGTAGTTGTTTAAAGTTGTTGGAGATATTTTGGGTGAGCAAAAGACTTTAACATTTTAACCTATTTTGAATGCTGCCTTTGGTACATAAAGACGGATTACATAAAGCAGTTACTCTCTCTGTTCTGAAATGAGTGGAGAAGTCTACATCTGACAGAAAGGAAGGGCATATGCTATTTTTTATCAATCCAATCTGCTGTTTATATTAAAAGATCAGAACAGCACTAATTTATCTCCTTGTGTTCTTTTTTTTTTTAGCCTCGTGAGAAAGGCCGTATGCGTTTCCACAGATTACAAAATGTACAGATTGCACTTGACTACTTAAAGCAACGACAGGTAGGTAAACAGGTACAGTAGTCTAGAGGTTTGGTATTGAACTATCAACCCAGAGGTCGTACATTCAAATCCCATAGCAAGCTGTAAAATTGAATTTACAAATTTAAGGGCTAAGATTTTTCCCTCCCCTGCAACCTCGATTGGTGAGTAGTTTAAGAGCAGCAATGTCTTGAATACCATAACCTCCACGTTTCCCTCTGTCACATAGCATCTTGACTTCAACATATTACTGTTCCTTTATCATCACTGGGTCAATATCCTGCAATTTCTTATCTAACACCATTGTGGAAGCACCATCACTCTAAGGGTTTAAGGAGAAGGCTCACCACCACCATCCATGAATGGACAGTAATTACAGCTTTGTCCACATCTCAAAACCAAATAATAAGAAATGGACAAATGTAATTTATTGTATTACACATTACTTGCATCTTTTCCATTTTAGCTTTTAGATTTTAAAGTGGTTTAGACACAACTTGAACCGTACAGAGTTGGGTTATGGTATTTAGATAAATTGTTCTGTGCAAGCTAAGCCATGCAAACCTGGGAGGTGCTAAAGTCAACCATGGGTCTATATTCATAAGCTCATTTACTCCTCAGCTAAGGCAGTGGTTGAGGCATTAGAATTGGTTTCAGTGTCTCTGGGTTAGGGAGGAAAAAAAAAAAATCAGTGAATGCTGCTGGAAAATTTGTGCGTCTGGTCATCACTTTGGGCTTGGGTTTGATGTTCCCCAAGCTAAGCGGTTCCCTGACACTCACCAAATTGCATTATGTTGATGTGCCACAGGGATGCAGCTACCTGTGAGATGATACCTCCCCCTTAAAGAAAAGGGGAAAAAATTAGATGTGCTATTTTAATAGACTTCCAACTCAAATTAGTAAATATCAAAATTATTTAAAATACTGTAAATTTCCAACAGTTGGCTACAAACAGTAAATTCATCATTTACTGTAGTAATCAGATGGAAGGAAGACCCCATATCCTTTTAAGCTGTATAATTGTGCACAATATATATTTTCAGGCTTTCAACTAAATTAACATTAATACATTCTTTTGCATGCACATGACTAGGAATTAGGTTTGTTGCCTAATTAGGTGTCTAGGGGTCCCTTTTGAGCCTTCACCTGGTCTTAATCTAACAGGATTTAATTTTAAATGCACCATGTTTTGAGCTCCCCCTTGGTGAATCCTCGTTCACTGCTTTCCAATTATAAGACAAAGAAATGAGCACAAACAGGCAGTGAAATTTATTAAAACTTAAAATTCTAATTCGGTTAACGCCTATGGATACACGCTAGCATGCATACGTGATATGCACATGCAAATAGAGACAGAAAAGAGCAGAAGAAAAATAAAGTGGAGAGGTTTTAGAAAATATCTGAAGAGTTTCTTGTTACTGTGCTTCGAACTCACTGTAGTCTTTTTGTAGGGGCGAGCAGTGGTTAGCACCGGAGCCGCACAGCTCCAGCGACCCGGGTTTAATTCTGGGTACTGCCTGTGTGGAGTTTACATGTTCTCCCTGTGACCGTGTGGGTTTTCGCTGGGTGCTCCGGTTTCCTCCCACAGCCAAAGACTTGCAGGTTGATGGGTAAATTGGCCATTGTAAATTGCCCCTAGTATCGTTAGGTGGTAGGGGAATATAGGGACAGGTGGGGATGTGGTAGGAATATGGGATTTGTGTAGAATTAGTATAAATGGGTGGTTGATGGTCGGCACAGACTCGGTGGGCCGAAGGGCATGTTTCAGTGCTTGATGGATCCCATTAGTTACACAAAGAGAGACGAAGTCTGACTGTAGCTTTAAGAAACTTTATTGCAGTACGAAATGGTTACATCATCAGCAAAGCAAACAACAACAACACCTGGGCTGTTCTCTCCTCTCCTTTCCCTGCCTGAGCAGAGAAATCAAGCCTTTCTTATAGTTCTTCATACAAATCAGTGACACTCCCTTTATGTTCCCAATTGGTTTACAAACTCTGCAGTTTCTTGGTGTCATGGCCTGATTTGGGCACTGCCTTGTCACCTTCCCCTCTAGCAGTTTCTCATCTCCCCCTCCCCCCATCTCCTTGGACCGTTAGGCTGATTGCTATACAATAGGCTACTATGAAGCAGCTTGCAGCTGTCCTGTTAGTTTTTGCTTGTTAGTCTACTTCTACTGATAAGCTGTCTGTGCAGCCCTGAAACTATGAAGTCAATTCTGATAAGCTGTCAGAGCAGCTCCGAGGTTAGTTTGTTAGTAGTACATGATTGATTAATTATTTCACCCTAAATGTCCCCATATTATTCTGTCCCCACAGTCCCCCCTTTGATTCTTCAAACACTTTTAAGAATCATTCCCTTGATCCCACCTAGGTGCCTTTAATGGTCTCTACTTGTCTAGAAACAGCCTTCAACACCTGGAGGGGTCACACTCAATACGTTGCCTGCTTGTGCCACAGGAGGGGCCCGCGGGAGCTCTGTAAAGGCATAAGTTTTGCAGGGGTTTCAGTTACTTGTTTACAACAACACTTCATAAGCAAAAACATCAAATACAGAATTACAATCATCACTAAAAAGAATTCGGCGTTCAATCACGGGTCGCTCGTTTTACGTGAGAGGCATGTATCCAGGCTTTCTTTCCTTCGACTTTAACTGCTGACTGGGTGGTCAGTAGCACTTGGAAAGGTCCCTCCCACTTGGCGCCCAAAGGTTCTTTGTGTATTTTCATCACGTAGACCCAGATTCCCGGGACGATGTCATGTCCTCCTTCTGGTGGGTCACCCCAAGCTGCCGATACCTGTGAGAAAGCAGAACTGACAGCATTTGTTAAGTTCTGGCAATATTCTAGTAAAGCGTCACTCATCAAGTGACAATCAGCTTTACGCAGATCAATTGTTCCCGGTAAAGACATGGGTCTCCCTGTTATTACTTCAAACGGGCTCAAGCCTGTTCTGTTCGGGGTCGCTCTGATACTACACAGAACTATCGGCAATGCCTGAGGCCACTTTATTCCTTCCTGGTGATACTTGGATAGTCGCTGCTTTAGCATCTGATTCATTCGTTCCACTTGGCCTGATGACTGGGGATGATGAGGACAGTGTAAATCCCACGTAATGTTCACTAGTCGACTGACTTCCTGACAGATCGCGCCTGTGAAATGAGTTCCTTAGTCAGAGTCAATGCTGACCAGTACTCCCTATCTGGGGATGTAATCTTTACACAGGACCTTAGCGGTGTGATTGGCCGTGGCTCTTCTAGCTGGGATGGCCTCTACCCATCTAGAAAATTTATCGACGATGACTAAAATGCCGGTGTATCCCTGACAAGGTGGGAGAGTGATATAGTCAACTTGTAAGCACTGGAATGGGCCGGCTGGAGCAGGGGCTTTCAGTTGAGGCATTATAGTAATGGGTCCTGAATTGTTTTTCTGACAGATCACACAGCGGTCAGCTACCAACTGTGCGTGATTTTTGAACCCTCGACCCCCCCAGCTTTTCTGGAACCATGCTGTCATCTGTTGCGGGGCTAGGTATCCCCAGGAGTGAATTTGTTGGGCAAAAAGGGCATGAGCGCCTTTGGTGCGACGGGTTTCTCGGTGTCCCTTTGCCTCCATATGCTGTCGTCTCATATCTTTTTCCCTGCTTCTATCCAGGTCCATTTTTCCTCTTTGGAACATTCACTCTGCATCACTTGTAGGTCTTGTGTCAGATGGGACGCATTCAGTTTACATATTTGCGTCCGGGGGATCACCTTGCGAGGCGGCTTCCTTGGCTGCCTTGTCGGCTAGGGCATTCCCCTTTGCCTCTATGGTGTTGTCTTTCGTATGGGCTTTACATTTCAAAATGGATACCTTTTGTGGCAATTGCATCGCCTCCAGTAAGTCTCGGACCTCTTTTCCATTTCGAATAGGTGTACCAGCAGCAGTGAGAAATCCTCTTTTGCGCCACAACTGACCAAAGTCGTGAGCGACTCCAAAAGCATACCGCAAGTCGGTGTAAATATTAGCTGTCTTCCCCTCTGCTATTCGACATGCTTCCGACAGGGCTCGCAGTTCGGTTTGTTGGGCCGATGTCCCTGAAGGCAGGCATCCCACTTCCACAACTTCATGTAGGGTTGTAACTGCCCATCCTGCTTTCCATGTACCGTTGTCAACAAAGGATGAGCCATCTATAAAAAGGATTAAATCTGGGTTGAGCAATGCTTCCTCTGCTGCTAGGGTTACCTCCTCTGTTTCTTCCATAATCTCCACATAATCATGTTCTTCCTCCTCCATCTCTTCAGGCCACGGAAGCATAGTCGCCAGATTTACCGGGCTGGCCCGGACAATGTGGAGATTGGGAGCCTCTAGGACTGTTGTCCATCGGGTCCATTTAGCTGCAGTCACTTGGGATACTCTGTTCATAGATAGCAATGTGTGGACTGTGTGCGGACACTTAATGGTTAACTTTTGATCTAATACCAGACCTGCAGTAGCCATTACTGCTTGGCATGTAGCTTCCATAGCTCTTAAACAACTGCCCCATCCTAGGGCGACGGTATCCAGTCTTTTCGAATAGTATCCAATAGGTCTCTGTTTGTCCCCGTGTTCCTGTGTCAGTATGGCAGTCATCTATCCCTCTTTTTCATGTACAAACAGGGTAAACGGTTTCCCGTTGGCGGGGATTCCCAGGGCTGGCGCTGAGCAGAAGGCCCTCTTTAAATTTTCGAAAGCTTCTTGTTCTTTGTTTAGGGTAACTGATTCTTTAGAGGCCCGCTTTCCCTTCAAGAGGTCGGTTAATAGTTGAGCCAGCTGTGTGTAGGAGTCGATTCAGTTTCTGTTGAAGTTACACAAACCCAAAAAGGACCTAAGCTCCTGGATAGTGGTGGGCAGTTTGGCAGCTTGAATGGCGGCGGTCCTTTCCTGGGTGAGTTCCCTCTTCCCTTTCAAAATCTTTTGTCCCAGGTACACGACCTCTCCTTCTGCTATCTGTGCTTTGTCAATACTGACCTTGTGTCCCCTCTGATGAAGGTGGTCGAGCAAGGTACGCAGATCTTGTTCGTGCTGTTCTTCTGTCTCAGAGGCTAACAGGATGTCGTCCACGTACTGGATGACCGTGGAGTACATGGAAGGTAACTCCCTCAAATGGTTTTGTAGGGCCATATGAAATACCGTGGGGCTGTTGTGGAAACCCTGTGGCAGGCGAGTCCAGGTGTACTGTTGTTGTTGTACAGTAAAGGCGGACCACGGTTGGACTTCGGGTGCCAGTGGCACCGACCAAAATCTGTTGGCCATATCGATAACAGAGAACTATTCGTGTTCCGGCTTCAGGGCATTAAATACCGTAGAGGGGTCAGCTACCAGAGGGGCCTTTTGATGAATACACTGATTAGCCTTTTTATAGTCGACAGTAAGCCGCCAGGTCCCATTTGACTTCCGTACTGGCCACACAGGGCTGTTTGAGGTACTGTGTGTTTTAACCAGCACGTCTTGCTCCTCTAGCTGTCTGATTACGGGTAGGATTCCTGCAATAGATGTTTGACTGATGGGGTATTGCTTAGTACAGGGCGGAGCAGATCCCGTAAACGTTGCCGGTTCCATTTGAAGTAGCCCACAATCGTTCTTATCCTGGGCCCATATTGGGTGCTCCCTCAGCTGTTCGTTCTTCAAACTTCTGATTGACCAAGTTACCTGGCCACCTTCGAAATGCAACGAGGAGTTCAGCTGAGTGAGAACGTCCATGCCGAGGAGTGCTTGGTTCACCGGACCTACCCAGACCGGTGTTATCAATTCATGCGGACCAAGACCGATGCGTACGGGCTGGGTCCTCTTAATTACCAACCCATTGCCCCCAGCTGCGTAAGCTCTTTTAGTCTTACCGTCCATCGGTAGGGAGTTTCCGTATTTTTGAGGTAGACACGTTAATTCGGCTCCAGTATCCAATAAGAAGTCAATGTCTTGATCGCCCACCCCCGCAGTTACATACAATCCATCTTTTCTATTTTCTACCAGCGCTAGGAGAGGCACTGAAAGGGCGAGGGAGGGCTCCTCTAGTTTTTTGTCGCATCTATTAAGGAGGACATCTCCTTCTGTTGCTGGGGCGTCAACCGTTTGAACTTCTCAAAGAGGTCATTGGCGTCAGTGGAGGGAGCTGGTTTGGGTGCCAGGTTGCGTCCTTGGCGTCCTCTGCCTCGTCCTCTCGCTCTACACGCCTTAGCCCAATGGCCTTCCTTCCCACAGTAGTAACAGGGGCCGGGTCGCCTAACTTGCTCTTTGTCAGGCTCTTTCGGTACTGGATCAGTTTGCACAGCTCGAAGCTCGACTCCCGTATCCCTGTCCAGCTGAGCGCATCTGTCAATTAACTGAGTATTTCACTCTTACTGCGTCCCAATCCGGTCGGGTGGCCTTCAGCATTTTAGACAATTCTGGCTTTCATCCATCAACAAAAGCGGTTTTTAAGGGTCCAAAACTGGTGTCTTCCAGCTCCTCTGGAGCAGGGTCTACTATCCCTGAGCATTCCACCCAGGTTGACCTGAACCTCTCTTCGTACTCCCGCACTTCCTCGGAGTTCTTCTGCTGACAGGCTGCAACTTTGCCCTAGTCCGTTTTTGCAGGACAAAACTCTCACAACCACTTGTTAATCGCAGTCCATCCGGCGTCTAGTAGTTGACCATCTTCACCCAAAGCAATTTGGACCTCTCTCCTTAGCTTTCGGCTCGCTCGCCCGGGCACCATTACGGTCAGAATCTGTACCCCGTCCCATGGATGGAGATCGTAAATTCCCTTCAATCGTTCCAGCTGCTCCCACGTTTTCAGACCCCCTTTCTTCGGGTCGGGCAATCTTGTGGACCACTTGTTCGATTTTCTCAGGGGAAGCCGGGACTTGTGTCCAGTACGTGTTGTGCTCGGCCATGGTGACCTCGCTATTGTTCACAGTCGTCTTTTCCGTCTTGACCTTAACGCGTTTCTGTTTAAGGGGAGCTAGTCGCGGAAACGGTAACCCATCATGATTGTCATTTTCTTCACTGGAAGACTCGGCTAGACCTGCTTCACGCAGTTGCATCTTCCGTCGTTCCATTTGTATCCGAGTTTGAAGTCGTTACAAGTTAGTTGGAGGTGGTCGGTGGGGTTCGCAGAGCTGTCCCGGTTCCTTCGGTTGGGCCGTCTGCTGGTCTTGTAGTTGTTTTTTAAGCTCTTTAACTTCAATCTGTAGCCTTTCCTTTTCAGATTGTTTTTCAGCCTCTAACTGTTCCGATTTAAGTTTTTCCTTTTTCAGTTGTTCGCAGATCGCCTTCAATTGATCCTTTGCACGCGTTGGGTTGCGATCACATTGGGCTTGTCGCATAATCTCATTGCGCTGCCGAATCTGGCCCATTACAGCTAGGGACCATTGGGTCTGTTCTTTATCCTTTAAACGGGTTGTTTTTCCCCAGACACTCGTTATATCTTCCAGGGACCACTGTCCTGTGGAGGTGCCATATTTTTTCCCAATTTCGGTGTACGCTTTAGCCAGATTAAACTGTTGCTCTACATATTCTTTCAACTGCCGAAGTATTTCATCTTCGGGAACGTCAGGGGGGCCCACCCACCTTTGAAGGTAGTTGGTAACTGTCGGTTGCCTTCGTCTGTCATTCTATCCATTCAGGTAGAGAAGTAGGTCTCGAGCCGTCAGGCTTTTCGCCAAGTAGGTATTTAGTCAAATAACGCCAAGTTAGACGTCATGAAAGGGGGTCTCGAGCCGTGCAAGAAAGGGTATTTCCGTCAAATACCGCCAAGTTCGGGATCGCGTGGCAGGGAACCGAAATTTAGACAACGACCAAGGACTTTTAACATAAAGAGGAGTCCTTACCCCTGGGGTGCCGATATAGGTCCGATGTCTGTGGCTTCAGTCTTTATCCTCCAGCGATCCTGCCGACTACGCCAAGTTGTTGGATCCCATTAGTTACACAAAGAGAGATGAAGTCCGACTGTAGCTTTAAGAAACTTTATTGCAGTACGAAATGGTTACATCATCAGCAAAGCGAACAACAACAACACCTGGGCTCTTCTCTCCTTTCCTTGCCTGAGCAGGGAAATCAAGCCTTTCTTATAGTTCGTCATACAAATCAGTGACACCCCCTTTATGTTCCCAATTGGTTTACAAACTCTGCAGTTTCTTGGTGTCATGGCCTGATTGGGGCACTGCCTTGTCACCTTCCCCTCTAGCAGTTTCTCATCCCCCCCCCCCCCCCCCCCCCCCCCCATCTCCTTGGACCGTTAGGCTGATTGCTATACAATAGGCTACTATGAAGCAGCTTGCAGCTGTCCTGTTAGTCTTTGCTTGTTAGTCTACTTCTACTGATGAGCTGTCTGTGCAGCCCTGAAACTATGAAGTCAATTCTGATAAGCTGTCAGCAGCTCCGAGGTTAGTTTGTTAGTAGTACATGATTGATTTAATTATTTCACCCTAAAAGTCCCCATATTATTCTGTCCCCACAGTGCTCTCTCTCTCTCGCTCTCTCTCTCTCGCTCTCTCTCTCTCGCTCTCTCTCTCTCTCTCTCGCTCTCTCTCTCTCGCTCTCTCTCTCTCTCTCGCGCGCTCTCTCTCTCTTTTCATTGGGGCCCAGTATTCTTCTTAAACCTTGTTCACTGTAGGAGACTTTTCTCTCTCTTGGGGTTCCTGTGTCTTCAGTGGATTCCAAAGCTGGTGAGGAAGAGATGAGCAGACAGGAGAGGCTATGGCGAGCCAGCCCCAAGAGGTCTTTTCAGTCCAGGAGCAAACAGCTTTCTGAGTTCAAGTTCTCTGTGGCCTATTTAAAACACTCAGTTCAAAACTCTGCAACAGCGAGTTAGTCATGCGGCTAAACTGGTCTGACCACGTCTTCTGTGCATTGGGGAGCAGGGACTGGTTCCTTTGTTCCAACACTGTCTGCTTGTATGCAGAAATGTCTTTTCGGCGAGGGGCCTGGCAATTCCTTGTGATAGGCCCTCTTTTCTTCGAGCAACAATTTTAAGTTTAATGTCAATGTGGTGAAATTAATGTGCGTCATTCTTGGCAGGTGGGGGCCCGCATGACAGATTATTGTTATGATCCCCAAGGAGACCACCAACAAATGAAAAGAATCAAATCTGCCGACTGACTCCAATTAGGAATGCAAAAACCAAACGGGCAAGATTTTATAAATTTTACTTTAACACTCAAGCCAAAATCAACATAAATTAAACGTGAATGAACAGTTAAATCATGATCGGTTTTTTTATACGCATTAATTAGCAGATGCATCAAGGAAAGTTCTTACAGTCCGCCAATCGTGTCTCAGCTCAACAAAACCAGGATAAATGCTAAATACTGCGGATGCTGGAAATCTGAAATAAAAACAGAAAGTGCTGGAAATACTCAGCAGGACTGGCAGCATCTGTGGAGAGGGAAGCAGAGTTAACGTTCCAGGTCGGTGACCTTTCATCAGAACAGTTCTGTTGAAAGGTCACCGACCTGAAACGTTAACTCTGCTTCCCTCTCCACAGATGCTGCCAGTCCTGCTGAGCATTTCCAGCACTTTCTGTTTTTACAACAAAACCAGGATTTTCCTCAAATAGCTTTTCAAGTCCGGTCCTCCAGAATGTGGATATGTAAATAATATCCTATCGATAGCGAGCGATGCAATCTTCTCTTTAATGGTTTGGTTTCATCACCTGTTGAACTACTTCGGCATTGTCCACTAGTGTCCTGAGGGCGTGGTTCTGCCAATAACTTTTCAGTCACCGAAGACAATGGTAATAACTTGTATATTCCAAGGGTCAACTACCAGAAGACAAGTTCCAATAGAAATAGCTAGTCCTTGTAACCAATAGCTCCCAGCTTTTTTCCAGTTCATCTGTCCTGGGAGACTCATTTGAAACCAACAACACTCAGCTCTGCAGCTGACATCTTGTGAAAACCACACAGCCTTTTTTGGCTTAACACTCTCTGGTGTTTTTTTGACAAACTCGCATACCTTTGTTCTTTGCTGGCTTAACACCCTGTAGAGACTTCTTGTCAAACTGAAACTAAAAACTCCAACCACATATATCTGTTTTTTTTAAAAAAAAAACTTTTCCCACAATCACAAGTCCATTTGTTTGTCTAACCTGGATTCAACTTGGAAACCTCCAGCTTTAAATCCGAAACCGTCTCAATATCACAAACACAAGCTGTACAGGCTTCAGCTTAGCCATGAAGATTCCGTAACAGTTATATAAAAGCACCAGGTACACAACCGCCTACTCCAGTGATCTTATGTCAATGAAAATTCAACTATAATGTCACAATGTCAATTGTGGTGTGTGGAATTGTCATTATCACTTTACTCAGTTACAATTTAAATTCACACAGTTGGTAGAATCAATTACCAAACTTGTTGATCTCTAAGACAATTTTTTAAGTCTCAAAACCACCAAAGTAATCAATAAAGTTCTGGCAGTGGAAGCTGTAGTTTCTATACTTATTTGAACTTGTGCATATTTGGCAAATATAATTTAACGCATAGTTACTTCTAATGCTTCAATTACAGGGATATTTGTTCATTCAACAGACTAAGGTTTGAGTTTTAAGCATTTGGTAATGAAAATATTTTTCTCCAGAACACTTAATCTGTGGGATTTATTACATTAAATTGTGCATAAAGTGGAGTGTAATTTTTTTTTTATTCATTCGGGAAATATGGGCATCACTGACTAGGCCAGCATTTATTGCCCATCCCTAATTGCCCTTGAGAAGGTGATGGTGAGCTGCCTTGAACTACTGCAGTCCTTGGGGTATAGGGACATCAACAGTACTGTTAGGAAGAGAGTTCCAGTATTTTGACCCAGCAGCATTGAAGGAACGGTGATATAGTTTCAAGTCAGGATGGTGTGTGGCTTGGAGGGGAACTGGCAGATGTTGGTGTTCCCATGCATCTGCTGCCCTTGTCCTTCTAGGTGGTAGAGGTTGCGGGTTTAGAAGGTGCTGCCGAAGGAACCTTGATGCGTTGCTGCAATGTATCGTGTAGATGGTACACACTGTGGCTACTGTGCATCGGTGGTGGAGGGAGTGAATGTTGAAGGTGGTGGAAGGGGTGCCAATCAAGTGGGCTTCTTTGTCCTGGATGGTGTTGAGCTTCTTGAGTAGTGTTGGAGCTGCACCCATCCAGGCAAGTGGAGTGTATTACATCACACTGACTTGTGCCTTGTAGTTGGTGGACAGGCATTGGGGAGACAGGAGATGAGTTACTTGCCGCCGAATTCCCAACCTCTGACCTGCTCTTGTAGCCACAGCATTTATGTGGCTGGTTCAGTTCAGTTTCTGGTCAATGGTGACCCCCAGGATGTTGATAGTTGGCGATTCAGCGATGTTAATGCCATTGAACGTCAAGGGGAGATGGCTAGATTCTCTCTTGTTTGAGATGGTCATTGCCTGCCATCTGTGTGGCACGAATGTTACTTAAATATTCGATAAAGAAAGGTGAACTAGCATACAAGGCTAAGGGCCAAGTGCTGGAAAATGGGATTAGAATAGATAGGTGCTTGATGGCCGGCATGGATATGATGGGCCGTAGGGCCTTTTTCTGTGCTGTCTCCCTCTATGACCGTCTGAGACAATGAAGTATTGATTGTGTTTTTATTCTTTCAGGTGAAATTAGTAAATATTCGAAATGATGACATTACTGATGGGAATCCTAAACTAACACTTGGTTTAATTTGGACCATAATTCTACATTTTCAGGTAAAGGATTTCTGTGGATTGATTGGCTTGTGGATTGTTTTACTCCTATATAATGTAAACCTATGTAATTTTAACAACAAATAAAATGTAGTGCTATATAAAATATATTGAAGTAGTCCAGCTAGAAACTCAATCATTTGTATAGTCAAAAAAAAGAAATGTTTGTCAAAATGTATTTTTCAGTACTTGCTCTGGCTAACTCATAGATATGGGCTCACCCAGCTGGGACAATCAATTACCAAATATGTTGAATTACCAGACAATTTTGATCTGTGGGGTTTATTATATTGAATATTATGTACAAACACTTCCTAAGGCAGGGTTGGCAACCTGTGGCTCCGGAACCGCATGCAGCTTTAACATCTCGTTTGCTGCTTGCATTTAACGATGTTTATATTACTAATTTGTAATGGTGCAGTAACATTTAGTGATCAATGTTTCTGCTGCTATCAGACTATTTTACAACTGTGTTTGAAGCAGAAAAATAAGCAGTACTTTAGCGGACTCATTCTTTCTTACCCACGTGTGCAATTCAATTCACCCCAGCAGCTAAAGGAAGACTTGCTGCTGATTCATGTCATAATTGCATTAATTAATCCAAGATTTTGTTTAACTGTAATCCAGAATGCCCTTATATCTTAATAATGAATTTTAAAATTCAACATGTTCAAAAAATACAGTGCAGTTAAAATCGCTGCAGCGAATTAGCAAAGCTCAAAACCTTTGCCAAAAAATATCCACTTAAAAGTGATAGAAAACGTGCTGTTGTGATTCTCCAGGGAAAAAGAAGATAAAGCTGAAGGCAAATTTAAGATTTGGGGAGCATCAAGATTCAACTTTGAAAACAAAAATAATTGTATTTACCTATTCCTGGGATGTAGAAACTGGATTTTTTCCCAACCTATATAGAAAATTGAAATTACATATAATTCAGTAGTAACTTAGACATGGGGGTGGTGCCAGAGGACTGGAGAATTGCAGACGTTACACCCTTGTTCAAAAAAGGGTGTAAAGGTAAGCCCAGCAACTACAGGCCAGTCAGTTTAACTTTGGTGAGAAAACTTCTGGAAAAAATAATTTGGGACAAAATCAATAGTCACGAGGACAATGTGAGTTAATTAAGGAAAGCCAGCATAGATTTCTTAAGCGAAAATCATGTTTGGCTAAATTGCTGGAGTTTTTTGCGCAGGTAACAGAGAGGGTTGATGAGGGCAATGTTGTTGATGTGGTGTAGATAGACTTTCAAAAAGGCATTTGATACAGTGCCACACAACAGACTTGTGAGCAAACTTGTAGCTCATGGAATAAAAGGGACGGATATGAAATTGCCTGAGTGACGGGAAACAGAGTAGTGGTTAATGGATGTTTTTCGGGCAGGAGGAAGGTTTGTAGTGGAGCTCCCCAGGGATCAGTGTTGGGACCCTTGCTTCTCCTGATATATATTAATGGCCTAGACCTTGGTGTAAAGGGCACAATTTCAAAATTTGCAGATGATACGAAACTTGGAAACATTGTGAACTGTAAGGAGATAGTGTAAAACTTCAAAAGGACATAGACAAGTTGGTGGAATGGGCAGACAGGTGGCAGTGAAGTGATTCATTTTGGTAGGAAGAACATGGAGAGACAATATAGAATAAAGGATGCAATTCTAAAGGGGGTGCAGGAGCAGATGGACTGAGGTGTGTTTGTGCATAAGTCATTGAAGATGGCAGGACAGGTTGAGAGAGCAGTTCGTAAAGCATACAGTATCCTGGGCTTTATTAATAGGGGTGTAGAGTACAAGAGCAAGGAAGTTATATTAAACTTGTATAAGGCGCTAGTTCGGCCTCATTTGGAGTATTGGGTCCGATTCTTGGCGCAGCACTTGAGGAAAGACGTGAGGGCATTGGAGAGAGTGCAGAAAAGATTCACGAGAATTGTTCCAGGAATGAGGAATTTCAGTTATGAAGATAGATTGGAGAAGTTAGGACTGTTTTCCTTGGAGAAGACAAGGCTGAGAGATGATTTGATAGAGGTATTCAATATTATGAAGGGTCTGGACAGAGTAGATAGAGAGAAACTGTTCCCACTTGAGAAAGGGTCGAGAATGAGAGGGCACAGACTTAAAGTATTTGGTAAGAGAAGCAAAAGTGACATGAGGAAAAACTTTTTCGTGCAGTGAGTAGTTAAGGTCTGGAATGCGCTGCCTGAGTGTGTGGTGGAGGCAAGTTCAATTGAGGCATTCCAAAGGGAAATGGACAGTTATATGAAAAGGAATAAGGTGCTGTGTTACAGGGAGAAGGCAGGGGAATGGAACTGAGGAAATTGCTCTTTCAGAGAGCCGGTGCAGACATGATAGCCCGCATGGCCTCCTCCTGCACTGTAACAGTTCTGTGATTCTGTGAACTGTGATCATTCTTGTGTGTCAGAGAAGTTAAAGCAAATGACTTTTACAGCATCAACTAAGTGCATAATGTTCCTTCGATTCTCGATACAGTTTTTTTTTCTCTTTAGGTACAATCATACCTTTTTTCCATTCTTTACTTTTTTTCATCTTGCAGTTCCCAATAGTTTTCATTTAAGGCAAATCTTTAAAAAAAACACTTCTCAGATAAAAAGAAAGTTGCCAAACCCTGTCCTAAGGTATGAACTTATAAGAAGACACATGCTATGCCAAAGAAGCATAGATTAGCAGAGGTGACCACACATTTGGTTAAAGTGCTGGGCTTTAAAGCCGAAGTGCTTAAAGAAGGAATTCTAGGATATGGGGACAAGACGACTGGAAGTACTGCCACCAGTGGTACTGAGAAGAGAGGGGGAGCTACACAAGAGGCTGTAGTCAGAGGAAGAGAGTGTTTCGGGGAGTTATACAGCTTGAAAAGATTACAAAGAGGAATGTGGCACTGAAGGGATTTACATGCAGGAGTTAAACATTTTAAATTTGAGGCTTTAGAGTTCTAGGAACCATTGCATGTCAGTGAGGACAGAGGTGATGGGAAGTGGGATTTGGTGTGGGACAGGGTACGGGCGACAAGAGTTTTGGATAACCTGCAATTAGCAGAAGCTGAAGGATGAGAGAGCAACCAGGAAGACAGTACAAGAGCAGAGTACTGTGGACACTGGAGATCTGAAATAAAAACAGAAAATGCTGGAAATACTCAGGTCAGGCAGCATCTGTGGAGAGAGAAATAGAGTTAACGTTTCAGGTTGATGACCCTTTGTCAGAACTGGGAGTACTTAGAGATCTAACAATTTTTAAGTAAGGGTGGGAGAGGAGACATTTGAATAATTGAATTAGGAAGTGACAAAAGCATGAATGAGCGTTTCATTGACAAATGGACTGAGGTAGAGGTGGAAATGGCTAATATGTATAAGTATCTGGTCTTTGTGTGAGATGACATGAAGTGGGAAGTTCAGTTCAGATTAAATTAGGGTGGCAAGGTTACGAGCAGTTTGGTTCAGCATGAGATTCGGCCAGGGAGGGGAATGGAGTTGGTGGCAAGGGCATGGGCTCTATTCTGGTTGTTCAAGATGATGGCTTTAGTTTTCCCAGTGTTTAGATGGCGTAAATTACATCTCATCCAAGATTGATGTCGGTCAAGCAGTCTGGTAGCACAGGGGCAGTGGAGGGATTGAGAGAGGTGGTGAAGAGGTAGAGCGGGGTATCATCAATGTTCACGTGGAATTGACCCCATGTTTGAGAATAATGTCACTGAGAGACAGCATGCAGATGATGAAGCTGAAGGTGGATCCTGGGGAACTTCAGAACTAACTTGGGTGGGAAGAAAAATCATTGCTGGAGATGCTGTGACTATGATCAAGTGGGTCAAGAATGGAGCCAAGCGAGGACAGCCCCACTGAGCTGGACAGTGGAGGAGAGGTGTTGGAGGAGAATGGAGTGATCAACTGCATTAAAGGCTCCAGAGTATATTCCGAAGGGTAATGCATCACAGTCGTATAGAATGATATAGAATGTCGTTCGTGACTTTGATTTGGACAGTTTCAGTTCTCTGGGGGTCAAGAAACTGATTGGAGGGAATTGCAGGAGTGTTGATTGAATGTCATTGCAGCAATGAGTTATCTATCCCCAGTTAAAATTGTGGATATCCTTTAGCTATCCAATTTTATTTTTAATGGAAATGTTGGTTATTAATATTCAATTGAAATATTCTAAACTATGGGATCTGTTAACTAAAAGTTCTGCATATAATGAAAATGTATTTGCACCTCTTGTGGTATTTTTTATCAAACTTGTTCTAGTTTTCTCTGTTCATTCTTTGCCAATTTGTTGGAACGTGCTTTGCATTTTTATGGTGACAATCCTATTTATGTGGCCTTTTTAGATGTTTTAAATTAGGAGTTAGAAAACTTTTAGCATCAGAACTTAGTACTTGTTAGTACCTATTTTGGGGTAAATGTTTTCTCCATTGAAAGTGCTGCAGATCATTTTATCAGAGGTAAGAAGTGTTTGCCATTTATCGATTATGATTCTAATTTACATTCATTATTTCAAATTTATTTTTAAAAGATGGAGATATTATTCAGAGTTCTAATGTTTGATACTCAAAGATATGATTTAAATTCAACTTCAATTACTTCTAGCATTTGGTGTAATTTACTTCAACACTTTATTTGTAAAATGGGTCTGTTGTGAGTTGTTTTCCTGGACTGCAGAAGGAGGGTATCATAGTTTGCACAGAATTCAAGTGTTGTTGAATTGTATTTTGCACAGAAATGAATGCCAGCTTTATTTTACGGGCTTCAGTATGTGTGTGTGCTGATAGCACAGTCAATCTGACGAATGTACTTCAGCTTCCGAATTACATTCTTCAGGCTGAAGCTTTCATGCTGTTGGTGACCATTGTGTGTGTTGGTGGCAAGCTGGAAGCATATTATGTGGCAGCTTATCTGCCTCCATGGCTAAAATCTTTTCAAGTTGCTTGGGGGGAAGGGAACTGGTTAAAATTTTTACAAAGACACAGGTCTCAGTGTTTCCCAGGCAAGCTTGTGCTTGAGGGATGATTGTTTATTTCCAAAGCTGTAACCTGGTACTTTGTGAGTTCAATATTTCATTTTCCTTATAATTCCCACTGGGACTGTGCATGGACATGTTTCTGGGTAAAATTGTAAATGATAAACATAAGGCTGTGTCATCATCTACAAATGATGGCATGGAAAAGCTCCTTTTTAAAAAGTGGAGCTATGGGAAAAACTGGGGTGATGCATTCCTGAATAGATTAAAGCCATATGTTTACCATTTGAATTAAACACAAGGTATATGAAAATATAAAATTATATAAATAATTTATATTCTAAATAAAGTGAAATACAAAATTCTTATCTATTGAATGGACAGATTGG
Organism: Heterodontus francisci; assembly: GCF_036365525.1. Lineage (NCBI taxonomy): Eukaryota > Metazoa > Chordata > Chondrichthyes > Heterodontiformes > Heterodontidae > Heterodontus > Heterodontus francisci. The sequence goes on from NC_090401.1 coordinate 34,276,075, forward strand.
TATTTCCACAGCAAAATAATTGCATATCTGCCATAGTGATTTGCTATATTATATATTTCTCACTTTTGTCATAGCTTTTCATATAGTGTGTAAAGCTGTGCTGAAATTTGGAAAAGATGTTTAAAAACTTGTTTTGGTTTTTATATTAAAGACAGAAATGAGAAATGTTTTCTGAGGTTAATAACTATGCCATTTATGTGTAATTTCTCACCTTTTGGGACATTGTGCAAGTGTGTAAAATGCTGATTTAGCCAATGATTTCAAGAACTCTATTCAAATGACTCTACTCATGCAAAAAACTGAGATACGTTCATGAAAGTGCCATCCTGTGTTGACATTTCTTTGTATTTTAATCTGTTGTATGATGTCAAACAGTGACTAGGTACAAATAATCTTTCCAAAACATTTAATGACTCTGATCAATAGCTGAAAACATACACTATGAAACCTGAATTTGCTATGCTGGTCCAATGCTGGTAGTGATTCGGTGATAGGAATTGAATATTGAACGAATGTTTTGTCATTAAATATTGAAAGTATCAATGCCAGTTATCATCCACTTAAGGTTTTGTATCAGCTACCAGCCTGATGGACACAGGAGCTTAGTCAACCTCTTTACTACTTGGGAAATTCATTGCCTGTTTTTATGTATTAGAGGGTGAATTTATGTAGTAATGTTTAAAATATTTGGTAAATTGTTGGACCATTCACAATTTGGATTCCATTCTATAAATAAATTAGTTGCTCCAGATTAGGAGGAAATACTTATTATCTGAAGGCAATAAACAAAGCGTAGAGGTACAGTCTTAATCCTCCAAATCTAGCCTTCGCAATATAAACACACAAGCAAAATACTGCGGATGCTGGAAATCGGAAACAAAAACAGAAAATGCTGGAAACACTCAGCCTTTTCTGTTTTTGCTTCACAGTATAAAATTGGCCAAAGCTCAATCTATACCCAGCTCTGTCTATTTAGGATAGATCTACACAGATCAGCTTCTACAATTGCTATTTTATTTAACAATTATATTTTTGAAACAAGCAAAACTTCAAAAGCTGGAACTTGCTTAAAATAGAAAGTACTGGAAATTCACAGGTCAGTTAGTAGCTGAAAGGGAAAAGTAGGTTAACTTGATGGGTGTGACCTTTCATCAGAGCTGTCTGATATATATTTTTGCCCTTGAGGCTTTTGTGCACTATTCCTGAGCTGAGGACAGCCATACCCAGGCCTGTACCAGGTGCCAGCAAGTGTACAATAGCAGTCCATCAGTATTTCCCTTGTTACTTGTAGAAATTGCATGTCTGCTTGGCAGCTTTGCAGTGGCACAAAAGACTGGTAAACCATCTCTGCATAATCATTACAATTTTATAAATATTGATGACTGGCAGGATTTCAGGCCGTTATGGGTGCGACCACATTTTCCCATGGGCTGAGTTTTAAATATGAGCAATGTTGACAAAAGTGCCAAAAGAAGGAACTGAAATATTGGATTTATTTTGGACTGTTGTCATGTGCTAGATAAAGAATGGCTTTGGCAAAGAAACTTGCCCTTTCAGTGATTGGGGAGGGGGGAATATTATGTGTGGAGTTAGAGAAATAGCAGAAATATATAGAACATTTATTGAAAAATGTTAGATTGGTATTTGTACAGGAATTGTCACCTCTGATTTGGAGACCTAGTTCCACATGTCACTGACATTACCATTGTGGAGTTAAACTCAAGGAAGTTTCTCTGGAATAATTACCTACAAAAATTCATTGTCAATTTGTGAAGTAACTTTTTGAATTATTTCACTTCCCTTATTTCAGCACAGACATAATGGTCCAATTGTTGCTACAGAAATATCGGGTCTCAGTTTTCCCAGTGTAGTATTTTTAACCATTAAACAAATGCTTAAAAATGCAGTATCTAGTTTGCCATAACAATTAATCCATATAATCATAACAGAATAATTTGACAGTAGTTTGAAAATGTGACACACTTTTAAATTTGCATATTTATCAAAATTTTATGTCATTGAATATTTCAAAGCTAAACAAAAAGTTCCTCATTGCTATATTGAATTATTAACCTAGGCAAAGATGATTATGGTGAAAGGGACTGAGCCTTTGTGTAAAAGTATTTTCAAGCTTTTACTTTTGCTAAACATACATCCGTTGATGCAAATTATATCAAAAAGGTGACATTGCAGCATAATTGTGTCATTTACACATGATATCACTGCATCTAGATGATGTGCATCTGTTCTGATTTTGAAGGCAGACTGTTTAAATTAGGAGCTCTGTTATATTGTGTTAATGAATGGAAAGTACTGGGGGGTGCATAGGGGGGATGGTGGGGGGCAAAGAGAAAAAGCAATTATATAGCCCCTTTCATATCCTCAGGATGCCGCATAGTGCTCTACAACCAATGAATTGCTTTTGAAGTACAGCCCTTGATGTTTTGTGAGCAAACACTTCAACCAAATTGCACATGGCAAAGTCCCACGAGCAGCATATGAGACAAATAACCAAATTCTATGACTGGATCAGAATAGATCTTTATCAACGTTGCACTCAACTTGACTGTGCTGTATACCAATAAATCATGTTCCTTTTTTTTTTACTTAACTGCCCAGCATGTTTGTTTCATTTGCTTAATGTGTGATTTCGAAATTGGTATACACTTCAATTGTAGGTTGGTAGATTTGCTATATTTGCATGAGGTTGAAGACTATAAAGCTTTGTGTTGGACAAAACGGTCGAATGACCGATTCATGAACCTGGATGTAGTCCAGCAGAGGGAGCACTTGAGTAAAATACAGAAGGGTTGTATCGCCCAATTAAATCACATCAGCGTAAGTGATAAACTTAGAAGAAAATGAAGGGTAGAAAATGTGGGAAGTGATTCCATGGAAAAGAATTGTAATTTGAGAGATTGAATATATCCTCTTGATTTGTGATTAATGTCTTCTGACTTCACCTGATAGTTTATTTTGTTAGGACCACCTGCTTCCTGTATATCTTGTATTCCTATTCCTAGCTTGAATATTTAGGTTCAGTTAATTTTGGCTAGCTGTTGGGTTTGGCAGGTGCAGTTTCAAGTCATAAAGTTCTGAATGTAAACTAAGTGTTTTGAACTGCTCAACATGAAATATAATGTTTCTATTTGTAACCACAACACCAAGGAAAACATACCTCTCAAACATTGCTTTTTTTTTAACCTTTTGCAGTCTTAAAAACTTCCAAATACAACATGTAGATTTTTTTGGGTGCATGATTGAATATTTAAGTTCAAGCTGTATTGTCAGAAGGGCATAATTGCTGACTACCGTTGTTGCATTTTCAGTTCATATTGGGGCAGTACATCTGGCACTTTAGTAGGTGTGCACTGTGATCTTTGAAGATTGTGGTCTTTGACTAGAAGGTTCTCTGTAAAGAACCTATGAATAAACTTCAAAAATAAAGTATTGCCATTAATGAATGGCAGCCGAGTAACTGAGACTACCATGGTGATACCATTTTACTAACAATTTAAGGTGCCCTAAAAGGGTTTCAGTGATTACTTGACTGTATCTCCAGTAAACGTTTTTAAAGCTAAGGTAGATATCTTTTTGAACAATAAAGGAATTAAGGGATACGGTGAGAGCGCGGGTAAGTGGATCTGAGTCCACGAAAAGATCAGCCATGATCATATTGAACGGCGGAGCAGGCTCGAGGGGCCGGACGGCCTTCTCCTGCTCCTAGTTCTTATGATCTTATGATCCACAGGCTGCTGCCAGCCACTGCTCCCCTGCCTTCTTTATTGGCAGAGATATTTGGAGGCCAGTGTTATCCATCTCCAGAATTTAGTGTGTAAGAACAGGCAACACTACCTTCAGAGCCAAGGCTGGAAAGGCATGATCATTGATTCCCTATGAACCACATCATTTAAAGTGCATTGGCATAAAGGCAACATTTTTTTTCATGCAATGAATGGTTAGGATTTGGAATGCTATGCCGGATAGGGTAGTGGAAACAAATTTACTAGAAGCTTTCAAAAGAGAATTGGATAAATATTTGAAGGAGAAAAAAATTGCAGGAAATGGGGAAAGTTTGGGTTGCTCTTCGAAAGAGCTGGGACAGACTCCTGTGCTGTACTATTCTATGATTCTATCAGATCCGTAGTATAACTGGAAAATTAAAGCATGGTCATCTTCCCAAACTGCAAGAATCCTGTATTATGAATAGTGTCTTGACAAATCCCTTGTTTGACACTAATTGTCAGAGTGCCTACGTTTGGAGCACCCACCTGTGAGTCTGGAGGTTGTAGGTTGAAGCTCCACTCTATCCTTCAGCATTTAATCTGGCTGATCCTCGATTGCAGTACTGAGGGTGTGCCACTTTGTAGGAAGTGCTATCTTCTGGGTGTGATGTTAAACCAAGATTCTGCCTGTCTACTTAGGAAAAGAAAATCACAATTCTAAGACCAGAGTGTTATTGTGCCTTGACCAACATTCCTCACTCAATCAAAATTGCCAAAAATCTGTTTTTCTGGCCATTCATTTATTTGTTATTCGTGGGACCTTAATGTGTAGATTAGTTGCTGCATTTGCCTACGTAACAACAGTGACTGCGCTCCAAAAAAAAATCCACTGATTGAGAAACGCTTTGGACTTCCTATACGTGAAGTGCTATATATAATATATATATTTATTATATATTATATATTATATATTTATAATAAATATATAATATATAATATATAATAAATATATAATAAATATATATATTATATATAGCACTTCACGTATAGGAAGTCCAAAGCATTTCTCAATCAGTGGATTTTTTTTTGGAGCGCAGTCACTGTTGTTACGTAGGCAAATGCAGCAACTAATCTACACATTAAGGTCCCACGAATAACATATAATAAATATATATATTATATATAGCACTTCACGTATAGGAAGTCCAAAGCATTTCTCAATCAGTGGATTTTTTTTTGGAGCGCAGTCACTGTTGTTACGTAGGCAAATGCAGCAACTAATCTACACATTAAGGTCCCACGAATAACAAATAAATGAATGGCCAGAAAAACAGATTTTTGGCAATTTTGATTGAGTGAGGAATGTTGGTCAAGGCACAATAACACTCTGGTCTTAGAATTGTGATTTTCTTTTCCTCCATCCATCAATATTGGCGACCACGCTCTGGAAGTGGTTCAAGAGTTCACCTACCTAGGCTCAACTATCACCAGTAACCTGTCTCTAGATGCAGAAATCAACAAGCGCATGGGTAAGGCTTCCACTGCTATGTTCAGACTGGCCAAGAGAGTGTGGGAAAATGGCGCACTGACACGGAACACAAAAGTCCGAGTGTATCAGGCCTGTGTCCTCAGTACCTTGCTCTACGGCAGCGAGGCCTGGACAACGTATGCCAGCCAGGAGCGACGTCTCAATTCATTCCATCTTTGCTGCCTTCGGAGAATACTTGGCATCAGGTGGCAGGACTATATCTCCAACACAGAAGTCCTTGAAGCGGCCAACATCCCCAGCTTATACACACTACTGAGTCAGCGGCGCTTGAGATGGCTTGGCCATGTGAGCCGCATGGAAGATGGCAGGATCCCCAAAGACACATTGTACAGTGAGCTCGCCACTGGTATCAGACCCACCGGCCGTCCATGTCTCCGTTATAAAGACGTCTGCAAACGCGACATGAAATCGTGTAACATTGATCACAAGTCGTGGGAGTCAGTTGCCAGCATTCGCCAGAGCTGGCGGGCAGCCATAAAGACAGGGCTAAATTGTGGCGAGTCGAAGAGACTTAGTAGTTGGCAGGAAAAAAGACAGAGGCGCAAGGGGAGAGCCAACTGTGCAACAGCCCCAACAAACAAATTTCTCTGCAGCACCTGTGGAAGAGCCTGTCACTCCAGAATTGGCCTTTATAGCCACTCCAGGCGCTGCTTCACAAACCACTGACCACCTCCAGGCGCGTATCCATTGTCTCTCGAGATAAGGAGGCCCAAAAGAATATTATATATATATATTATATATATATATATACACACATATGCAGTCCTTTATTTAATAGTCACTTCATCCTTACCTAAATAATGCATGAAAAGGTTAATGCTCTAATATTTAATTGGATGCATGATTTTCAGTCTTTTTATTGTAGTGCAAATGTAACTTGTTCAAAGTCAGCCCGAAACCACCTCTAGCAGCACAAGTTCTGTCCTTCAATTAATTTTAATTGTTTTAAAAATTGATATTTTATATTTTCCTGCTCTTTGAAGCCCAGTGGCTGCTTCAGACAAGTGTCCATAGGTCTGACAAAAGGCCATTGACCTGAAACGTTAACTTAGTTTCACTCTGCAAGATTGCTGCCTGCCCTACTGAGTATTTTCAGCATTTTCTGTTTTTGTTGTATTGTCATAAAGTTTTGTCACGAGGGCAAGAAATCTTTGAACCAGTTTTCAATTAGGAGATCCAGAAATGGTGTTGGAATTCACTGGTTTGAGTTTAAATCGATAATCAAATGCGGGTAATGTTTACGCTTTGGGTGCAATTGGCAATTCCAGGCAAATTGTGCCTAAAATTGCACTCTTTTTCCAAATTCTTTCCCTGTCTTTCCTCACCTCCCCAAACCAAGTTTCCAATCACTCATTTTAAATATCACCAAACTCAAAATCTGTCATGAACCAGTGCAATCAGGTGTTGGATTCCAGAAAGCCAGGTGGTGAAGAGTAGAACTGGAGTCAATCTTTAAACATTTTTATGAACATTTATTTACAGCGATACACAATACAAGTAAGCACCAGCTAACTCAACAACCAAAGTTGTAGTCTTTTCCTTTTTATAGGTGCACAAGTGAATCCCAAGTTAATGCCTGCCACCTGCACTGAATTAAATATCATTAATATACAGTTGCAAGATTCACTTCTCTCTTTTCTCTCTCAAATAAAAATTAGAGTTTATAAGTTCAATCAAAATTTCAAAACAAATCAAAGACCTCCATATTCTGTACAAAGCATTACTTTTCAAGATGCCCCTCCTCTAGGACCCCGAGCCATTTCTTTGTACATGCATTTCAGTACAAATCCACCTCTGAATAAACTCCAAACTCTCTCTAACTATCTAACTGCTTTTGTTTTGCCTCTCTTATTCATCATCAAGTTTATTAGCAACCACCAAAACCTCATGGTCATGAGGACTTCTGCTTCTAGGTTTTTTTTAAGGCTATTCTGTGGCCTTTATTTCATCGTCTAATTTATTCAATCTACAACCTCTTCCACTTTTATGCCTGCCAGGATTATTACTGAGATTCCCCCTCTTGCACTTTCGAAGGCTCTTTTTTAGTATGTGATCATTTTCTGACTCTTCTGCACTCACTTGCACTGGTGCTATCTTACTCTCCACTCCTCCAACCTATTCTCCCAGTCCATAAGCCTCACCTCTTGGCCATCATCCTGAAAATTCAACCAATATTTAAACTCATCAGTAGCTTTTCCCACAGTTGTTGCATTCCTGTAGTCATTAGACCCCATCTGGAATATATGTCACCTGTGTACCCACTCTGTACAATTGGCCTGTGGATGTGATGGCTCTGTCATGATCACTCAGTACCACTATCCAGCCCTTGATCTTCTGCATTCTGTTCCTCTGGACCTTCATCACAAAACACAAGTATTTGAGACACAAGATGCCTCTTTTACTCCCATCAGCTGCTCCATGTCTGAAATTTTGTATTTATTTCCAATTAATGGTGAGGAATGAACCCCTAACCATTTGATAAGTATTTCCTTACCATCATGACCTATTACCTTACCAGGGCCTTTCCATTCCCTCTGACGCTCTCTTTAATAGTATATGAATTCTCCTGAATTGAAGTCTGTCTCAGATGCTCTTATATGATGCCTCCGTGCTCTCCAAATTTTCTGAGACTTCAGGCTTGATAAAAGCCTGTCTCCCTACATGTAAAGAGTTCAAATATGCAGGAAACATGGAACTAATTATAGCTCCTACTATGCAGGAGGACTATTGCACAGCACAGAATGCAATTTGGAATTTTGCCCATAGACTAATTGATAGGGACTCTACCCTCCAACCATCTGAAGTGAATTCTTTGCATGAACCACTCATGTTGGGTCAGTTGTCAACTTGCTAAATTTTTATGCAGGATTTTATTGATCGCTACATGATTCCTTTCACAAAGTTCATTTCTGAAAGGACTTTCAGCTGCAGTATTTATGACCATGATGTTCATGTTTTCACACATGTCCCTGAACTCCTCATTGGCAAATTCCCCACCATCATCTGTCAGAAACTTTGCTGGTGTCCCTATCCATTTCTCTCTGATTTTTTTCCATAATAATCCTTTTATCTTTACTATGTTTTCTTGTAGAAAGACTAAATCTGGTTGTCATGTCTATAAAATATAGAATGAAAATATTTCTGTCTTTGTTCCATACCTTTAGATCGATTGCAACTATCTCATTAAAGTCATGTGCCAATGGAAGGCTTACAATAGGACGTGGTGGCATTCTGATACTTTTTACGGATTTCGCAATGCTCACTAATCTCTTCTATTTGCCTCATATACTTCTGATCAGCTACACCTGTACTTTTTAGTAGGACTTTTTAACCTTTGACAAGTCGGGTGAGAAAATTGTCTATAACTTTAAGACAATTTTTTTTTCTCTAATTCTCATCACCTGATGCTTTTAGTATTTGTCTAACACTGATGAGAAACATCAGGTTTTGTTAAGGGTAAACAATGATGTCCTGACTGGATAAACTACAGATCAACTGAATTTCAAAAATAATGTCTTGTCTTATGTTCCATGTCAAGCTTCATTTGTGCCTTTTTAGTAGATGGTTTACTCAATAGCATAGGCATCTCACCAGAGGTTACATCAGAACTTATAAAATGGCTTATTCTAGCTAGCTTGCATGGCCCCAATGTATTGTCGTTGCCAAACCTAAAGCAACTAGTACTTCTATATTCCTTCACCTTGCATTGATCCTCAATACTTTGTGAATCAAGCTAACGTTTTTTAAAAATCTGTCCCACGTACTGTTGAAGTACAAGCACTATCTACTACTGCCCAGTTAAACGGGTCTGTGACTAACACTTTCATCACAAGACAAAATTTCTTTGTGATCAGTATATTTTGTTCGGATGCATCATTATCTTCATCCTCTTACTCAGAAGCCTGCTGCTCTTCTGTCATTTCGAGGACCCTGCCTCTTCGCTGTTCATCATATAATACTTTGAGTCATACCTGAAGCAACTATTAACTGTTCCTTGGACATTCCTGGGATTCATTCGCCTCTTGCTCCAGTTTTGTCTTCTGTAATAGCTAGATTTGCTTAAGGTGCTTTCATCCTCTTTCTGCCTATCTTTAATTCTTCCATTGTATTGACACCTGCATCCAGTATCTGGACCATTTTAAAATGGTCCAATCATTGAACCTTTATATTCTTTGTGTTAATACGGAATGTCTCCTTTGTTCCATGAAGGTATCAAACATCTGATCCAACAGGGTCGCCTCCTCCGAGAACTGAACACCTGTTAGAACCAGTAGCCTGTCCATATGAATCACCTTAGCACAATCCACTAACTTAAATGCTAGTATCAATCCAGAGATCTTCAAATTAAATTTTGTGAATCTGTTGAAGCCCATGATCTATTCCTGCATGGAATGACCATTTGTTTTCTGAAATCTTCAATTGCTGTCCATGTCTCATAAGCATTTAACAGGTCATCTTTCTTGTAGATTTCATCCAGGAACACTCATAGAAGGTCCAAACATTCTTCACTATCCAGCTGGCAGGCGTACATTTCATAAAGTTCTGTGAGGAGTAACTCACCACCTGACTCCCCAAAACCTGTCCTCCATCTGCAAGTGAGGAGCCTGATGGAATGCTCAAAACTTGCCCGGATGAGTGCAGCTCCAACAACACTCGTGAAGCTTGACATCCAGAATAAAGCAACATCCTCGATCCACACCCCATCCACCACCTTAAACATTCACTCCCACCACTACCGACACACAGTAGCAGCAGTGTGTACAATCTACAAGATGCATTGCAGTGACTTGTCAAGCCGCTGTCAACAGCACTTCCGAACCCACAACCACTACACCTAGAAGGACAAGGCTGGCAGCCCAATGGGAACACCAGCACCTGCAAGTACCCCTCCAAGCCACACACCAACCTGACCTAGAACTATATCGTTCCTTCACTGTCGCTGGGTCTATAATCTGGAATTCCCTACCTTAGCAGCACTGTGGGCGTACCTACATCACATGGACTGCAGCGGTTCAAGGCGTTGGCTTAGCACCACCTTCTCGAGGCCAATTAGGGATGAGCAACAAATGCTAGCCTTGCCAGTGATGCTCACATCCCATAAGCGAATAAAAGAAAATTACTTCCTGTAGGAAGCAACATCACCAAGGTGTTACGACCAGGTGTCCCTCTCAACCTTCACCTGGTCTTACTGTAACAGGGTTTAATTTTAAACATACCGTGTTTTGAGCTTCCCCTTTGGTGAATCCTTGTTCACCATTTTCCAATTATAAAGCAAAGAAATGAGCACAAACAGGCTTTCTTAGGTTTAAAGGAGAAAAGTGAAATTTATTAACTTAAATTTAAACTCTAATTCGGTTAATGTCTATGGATACATGCCGCGCCCCATGCTAGCATGCTTACACGATCTACACATGCAACTAAAAACAGAAAAGAGCAGAAGAAAAAATAAAGTGGAATGGTTTGAGGCAATATCTGAAGAGTTCTTACGATTCTTCAAACTCACTGTAAAGTCCTTGCTTGTAGGTAATTCTTGCTTTTTGTTGGGGCCCAGTATTTTTCTTAAACCTTGTTCACTGTAGGAGACTTTTCTCTCTTGGGGTTCATGTGTCTTCAATGGATTCCAAAGCTGGTGAGAAAGAGATGAGAGCAGACAGGAGAGAGATGTTTTCAATCCAGGAGCTTTCTGTCTTCAAACATAGTTTCTCCATTTTAAAACTCTCAGTTCAAAACTCTGCAACAGCCAGTTAGCCATGTGACTAAACTGGTCTGACCACATCTGTTCTGTGTATTGGGAGCAGGGACTGGTCCTTTGTTCCAATCAGCGTCTGCAACTATGCAAAACATGCCCTTCCAGCCAGGCCTGGCAATTCCTTGTATCAGGCCTTCTCTTCCCAGCAACAATTTGAAGTTTAATGTCTATGTGGAAGCCTCGTTCTTGGCAGGTGGGTGCCTGCGTGACAAAGGCAATACTTTTTTTTCCTCTTTGGTAGAGACCTAACTCATGTCTGCATATCCACTTCATTTTTCCACTGTTCATATGGTTTAGACTTTGAGAACGTTGGAGGGTAATCATACCCGAACAAGTTACACTTGCTTTCTACGTTTTCCACAATGGCCACTAGGATTTTTGACTTAAGTTTAGAAGGTTGATAAATAGTTAATTAGCCAAGTTTTTGCAACTTACAGCATTTATAATGGCTTGTGCTGTGCGGACCCCCCTTCTCCACCCGTCTCTCTCCCCCCCCCCCCCACCCCGCAACACCCCAAGCCCCCATTTTCCAGAATAGAGAGAGCGAGATTATATGGAAAAGCCTTCTTGTGCTAGTTACTTTCCGTGGTCTCTATTGGCAAGTACAAATAGCCTATCACTGTCTTCTTTTCCTTCTTTGTACTTTTGTATTTAAATTTCCTAAATAAAATAATTTGATAGAATTATTATTCAGTATCGGAATTATCTGTTAAGACATTGACTTTTAGTGGCTTTTTTTCTGAAAGTAAAACCACAGTATGAGAAATAAAAATTAAGAGAAAATTGTATGTCAGGTTTAAGAACTAGAGAGAGTAGCAACTGGTATTTTGTCAGACTATTTGATTACATCAGATTACTTTTTGAAATATTTGAAGGTTTAATCCTGTTTGCATCAGGAAGTTTGAAAGCATTATAAACCCATGAAAGTAGCAGCAAAATTGCAAATAAAAACAGAAAATGCTGGAAACATTCAGTGGGTCAGGCAGCATCTGTGAAGAGAGAAATAGACTTATCGTTTCAGGTTGATGACCTTTCATCAGAACTGGAAAATATTAGAGATTAACAGTTTTTCAGCAAATAAGACCCAGAGAGAACAAATATAATAGGGCAGAGGACAGGAGTGATTAAATGACAAGAGGGACATAATGTAAGGCAAAAGTGTGAGATATATTACCTGATCATATTAAACATTTGAAATTGAAAATGCAAAAATGTAAGCACATTGGATGGGCAGCAGTTTGCCATTTTCATTAATTTAATTAGAGAACAAGCTGCAGCTCAATTTAGAAACAAAACCAGTTGTTGGATGCACTTAGACACATTCATGATGGAGATGTATACTCTTCATTGAAAGAAAAGATGGGGTGGAGTCAAGAGAATGAAGGAGAAAGATAGGAGAGGTTGGTATCCAAGAGCTATTGAAGCTTTATGACTCTTGCTACGTGAAAGAAGAAACCAAAGTTTTTTTGTTGGTGCTAGATGAGGCAAAAAAATGTGAAACTCTGATAGGCCAGCTGCAAGATCAAGTGAGGTGGTGCTGCTGAAGACTGAAACCAAGAGCTTACATGTGACGGTGCATGATACAGAGGATAGATTACATGGAGCAGTGGGTAGAGGAGTGTTGAATGTCAGAGGAATCCGTGGTCATGGATGTGAAAGATGTGTGATATTTCAGCTTGAATCCACATGGAATGAGTTGGAGCTGGATACAGATCCTGAGAAATGTAGCATGCCTGTAAAAGTGGGTGTTAAAAAATACATGATCAAAAGCAAGAAAAAAAAAGAGTCTACATAAAGGAGACTCCATAATTACAGCAAAGCAGAATAGAGTCTTTTTGAGGTATGCATTCCTGGAAGAAAAATTGCTGTGAATTAAATAATTTAAGCAAAAAATTGCAGATGCTAGAAATCTGAAACAAAACCAGAAACTGCTGGAAACACTTAGCAGCGTAGTCAACATCTGTGAAAAGTACAGGCAAGCTAACTTTTCAGATGCAGACCCTTCATCAGAACATCTTTAATTATTTGTTTACCTCTCCTTAACACGCACACAACAACTTGCATTTATGCAGCACCTGTAACATCAAAACTGTCCAAAGGTGCTTCACAGGCATGTTATCAAACCAAAAAATTGACAGTCAAAGACAGGTGACCGAAACCTTGGACAAGGATGTAGGCTTTAAGGAATGCAACGAAACAAGGGGGTTAAAGAGAGCAGAAGAGGAAAAAAAAAGGGAGATGGATGTAATAGACTCTGGCCTTAGTCCTGTTATGAGATATTTAGAATATCAGTGCATAATCAGCCGCAGCAAATGGGCAGTCTTCCATTTTATCCTCGTTTTTGTCATTTACAATTAATTCAAAATATTATTTATTAGTTATATTAAACGGCTGCTCAATGTGCAGAAAAAGTCAGTGGCATTCCCAATTTTGTCACAAAGCTAGTGAAAATTGAGATCCTAATCTTGGGTTTCGCCTTTTGAAGGATAAAGATTTTCCAAATTTTAAAATACTATTTTTTAAGTAATAGAAATTTTGCTGTTTGTACCTAATTCCTGTCAGACTTGCTACACAACATTCTATCTCACATGGATGTAACTCTGGATTTTAATTTTGAACTTTTTTTTTTAAATGTAGCATTTCTATACTTAACATTATGCTTAGCTTTCAGTCCTCCCAGAGATGGTTTGATGCTGTGGCACTGTACAACACAGCACTAACATCTAAATTTTTGTCATGTTATCTTCCATTCCCCGTAGCACTGTTCACCCTATGATCTAGCCTCTGATCCCTGTTTATTCAGCAACCCCCCCCCCCCCCCCCCCCCCAAAACCAGCTCCTATTTTGGTGTGTTTTTTTAAACTGTTAGAGAGGGCGATGGGGACACGGGTATGACGGTGCAGGGCAGAGAAGAGGAATAGAGACTGCAGAAGAGAACCCTATTGCATCCTTTAAATTCATGATCATTGTTTTGTCATGTCTCTGCCAGTCTTTTCCACCTTTCAACCTGCACCCCATTCCCTTGTCCTCCTACCCTTTGGTGTCATGGATATTGTAATATAAATAATGGTGAGGCTAACCGTGCAACACTCACTGATAATTAGGTGGATATTGGGCAGCAATTTCCAGCAACCGCACATGCACAGTTAAATGTAGAAATCAGGAAGTTGCTCTCAAAGATGTCCTCCTCCAAAAGCCATGCGATTACAGTGTCTCACCTTAAGACTCAGCATTCAATACACTGAACAGTGTGAAGATGCTGTACTTTCCTGATATATAAGCCTTTCTACTCTAATATAAGTATCCTTTTAATTGTGTGATAAGTTTTAATTACTACCAAACAACACCTCTAGCACTGTAAATTAACTTTTACAAGTTAAAAATGGAGTTTCATTCCTTCAGATTTTAATTGTTGGAGACTTGAAAAAATTTAATTTATACAATGCACTTTCTGTCTCTGTTGTTTCTCTCTCAATCCAATCTTTTTCCTCTCTTTCGCATTTTTACCTAATTTGACATTGAATTCAATAGTCTAACTGCAACTTTCTGGTTCAACTCTGCTCAATAGCGATCCTTCAATCTGGTTGAGGAGATGCACAGTTTCTTTCCCTGTTCACACAGGTCCCAGATGTCCTGCAGAGGGTACTATGTCTTTGGATAGCTAGCTAACAGGAACTTCCAGTGCAAAGTGCAATGAATGGTTGGTGCTGTTTGTTCACAGCTGACTCCAAAATCCAGCCCATTATCATCTGTATCGTGTATCTTGTTTAGGCAGCATAAGTTAAAACAGCACAAAAAAGAGCAAAACTCAGAAGTTTTTTTTAATCAGTCAAAAAAATAGATCATCTGCCAATATATCTCACATGTGCCACATAGCAAATATACTTAAAGTTGTCTCCAAAAATCTATTCCTGCAGGAGGAATTTTACCTAGATATTTGCAGTAGAATTGCTATGGCAATATTTTTTGTTACGAAAAGAAATTCAGTATTGGAGGATGGAGGAATAGAGGTAGGTTTTGCATAGTCACAGCTCCTCCAGGTCAGTTATTTTCAATATGCAGTATCTCAAAGGAGTCACTGCATTCCCACTTTGTACAGCCTGACCCAGTTTCCTTTGGAGAATGTGGCACGACGACAGATGCAATGGACCATTAGTCGCATTTCCCTTTATCTAACCCTTTTTGACTGCAGAAGTTGATGAAGCCATTAAACCTGAGATACAGTATGTCAAAAATGAAGATATTCTGTAAAAAGTTTAAATATATATGTGTAATCAGCTCCTATCAACTATCTGCAATTCCAATCTGTACTCAGTCTATTTTGTGTTGGGACTTTGCAGTACCCTACTGAAGCTGAACATTTTTGATCTGCTTCTCAGTTTCTGATGGTTCGAGACCATTTTCAGTTATTTAATAGCTTGGCTCGAGGACTGTCAAAACTTGTCTAGTGAGGTCAAGGAAGTGACATCAATTTTTAATTGCACACAATATTAAATATCTAATTTTTCTATTATGATAGAAGCAGAAGCACATTTCATTATTATTGAGTGACTTTTTACTTGAAACAGTTAAGATACACCATACACGAATTTATTTTTCTTTCTTTGTTTAAATGAAGCTGATCATCAAAGAATATAGTTATTTTTCAATATTCAGAATTGGGAATATATACAAAATAATTTTAGAAAATATAGAGTAAGCATTGTATTCTATTTTAGAAACTATGAAGGAAAATCAATGTTCAAGCAACCAGTACAATTTAACCTTCATGTCTTGTTTGAACTGCATAACAAAAAGCTGCCAATGTGGGCAAGTAACTGAATTGAAATAATTTTAATTGTAACTTTCTAATTCTGTATTTTATTGATATCATTATAACTATAAGTTAAGTTGAAAATTATAAATTTGAAGTAAATAGTTTTTTTTATTAACCATCATTTCCAAATAAACACTACAGTCATAGCTGTCACACAGGTATTTGACTTCAACTTATATTGAGTATTAATGCTGGACAATGTGCATCTGGGAGTACAGTAATTAATATTTAAATTTAAGTCTCTGCAATTCCATTCAGGATAGCAGCGTTGAGTAAATATTTATCTCGACACCCTGTGAGGCTGATGTAGTTTCATTTATTCTGCAGCATGCCAATGACTTTTTCTTGGCGTGACGCAGCTGTCTGCTCTTGCTGCTGGGACTGCGGCATCATTGAGTTAGCATATGAATACGGCGCAAGTGTGGTGCACAAATTAACCCGTTTGGGAGTGGTTTGTTACAGCTTGAAATAATTTTGTTTCTGTTTACAGATATCAGAGTAATTCTGTGAGCTTTGTTTCAGTAGCATTAAGCGTACATCTATGGAAGTGACAATAATACATGTTTGTGTGGTGCACAGAGGAAAGACTAGGTTAAAATCCTGCTGTGGAAATTTGACTGTGAGATTAATGGTTAAGGAATGCTGTTACAAGATTTTTGTACTTCCTTTTAACCCAAATTACCAGTGTTCTTAAGTGTCGCTTTCCGGAGGTATTTTGAATTGTCCGTCGTGGGATAGTAAGGAGAGAGCGATCATTCTGACCTGGCAACTAGAAAAAATGTCAGCCAATCAAAGATCAGTTTGTTTTAGGTTAAGTGGTTTGAACTGCCGTGACATGCATTGGATTACTGTACTATCTGAGACAGTACCTTAAGGCTGTGTAATACTCTTGAGTTATAATTTTAAATTGCCGTTTGGATTCTCCTGGGGAGAGGTGGAACTTTTCTGATCGCAAATGAGCTCATATGCGGCTATGTGAGGAATGATGCCAGTGCAGTAGCTTATATTTTAATGCTGACACAATGGGGAGCTCTTTAGGATGTGTTCGAGAGCTGCAAGAAACTGCAGAAGCTGATCAGCGAAAATCTCCCCTCACGCCACGGAAAAAAAACAGATTTAAACGCATAAGAAAAAACAAGAAAGCTGCTTCACGTTCTAGAGATGCTGCAAGAGCTGAGAAAACCTTGCCTGAAAAATCATTTCAGTTGGTGACACTGCAGAAAAAAGGTGAGACTGTTTTAAATGAGACACATTTTTCTTTGGATATTACAGTGGGAAAATTGTCAACGGAGACAGACGCCGATCTTAAAACCCTTTCAGATGTGTTACAAGAGCCTGTGCATCTCAGTAATTCAGCAAATTTTATTACTAAGACTGTAATCACTCCAGGGAAATCAGTAGATGGAAATGTTGAAGATGGTGGAGCGAGTGCACAGCAGGTGCTTTCAGTTGAAGCTGAAATGAAACCAGTCGGTGAACATCTGGAAATATTTGGGCAAGAAATACCTTTACCTGATCAAATTTCATCAAGGAAGGAACTCTGTGACAGAGGTGTAAAGCTTTCAGAAGCTGAAGTGAAAGGAGATTTGAGATCTCTGCCCTTCCCAGTTTCTGGAGAGGAGAACCAAACTCTGCATTTAAAAGGATATACAGCAGTAAGCAGTGGAAGAATTGAGAATATCACTGCTGCTGCTCCTGCCAGCTTTGACTTCAATAAAATAAAAGGTGCTGTTGAAAATCCTACATCATCCAGAGAGACAGCAGTGAAGAAACTGCAGCTTGAGTGGGAGGGGAACAACTCGATGAAGTTCGATGCATTTGATAAGCTGTTTATACCTTTACATACAGAACACACATATGGGGTGAACAGTCCGTCATCACTGTACAGGGAAACTGAAACTCTTGACGAGGAGATAAAGTTATTTAGAATGGAAACTGATTTGTCACCTTTGCAGAGTGACTTCACTTTAAATACAGAGCTCCAGACAAATAACACTCTGTACTCCTCTGGTTACTGCAGTAATTTGCAATCTACAGATATAAACATTAGCGAATCTGGAAGAACGAGAAGCAGAGATTTTGAGCTGCACTGCTGTATGCCTGATAGAAGCAGCTTGTCCATTTCGGAAAATGAGTTTGGATTATTGATAAATAGTGACGATGAAGATAATTTAGAGCCGATCTCCCTTCTAGACCAGGAAATGGTTAGTGTCAGGTTACTTTGATAAACCTGCTTCTCCACATTAATGATCATTATCGAAAAAGTGTCCAAAAATGTTTCTAATATGCATGTTGGGGCACAAAAGAACATTGGAGTGCCAGTAATTTAAAATGTTCAACAGTCTTCAGATGCCTTTGCTTTCCTGCAAGCAGCTTGTAAACAGCACCCTCAAATTTCACATAGGTAACTACTTCCTGAAAGCTGCAAACATTATTGGGATAGCACTTGTTTACTTAAAATAAGAACTGTGTCTAATTAGTACCTGCCTGTAGACTACCTCCATGCTCTTATTTTAAAATTAATTTGTTTTCAGCAATTCTATTTAAGGTCTGCTCTGTGAGGCCTTGATTCTAGCTATTTGCTAAAGTGCCAAGTGGAGCAGATGCAATGAAATGACAGGACAACTAACCACTCCATAGCAATGGACCCAGTAGGGTCAGTTGTGACTTTTGGGCGCCTGACCAGCAGAACATACTGGCTGAACCTCAATACCTGTGCTGAAGAGGCTACTGTGATTTTGAGACTCTGGCTTCATTTAATCTGGGCTGCGAGCTGTGGTGTGCAAACCGATGTCCCACTGCAGCTCACCTGATCAAGGCTGATCAATATCGGGCTTCCTCCAGCTGACAGCTAATTGAGGGAGGGCTCAATTGTGGGGAGGGGGGAGGTGATGGGGTTAGAGATCCCTGGGCAGCAGCTCCTTCGGGCTCCACAAACATAATTCATAAGTCACCTTTGCTGGTCCTGTTCAGTCCTATCAATTGTGAAATTGGTAAGAGCCTGCACGGTCATACTGGTTTAGACTTAAATTGGTAATTGAGGTCCTATTGCTCAGATTTGCTTATTGAAAGAAGCCAATTGCCTGAAACAGGTGGGCGCTTAGGGTGCCCACCAGTAGACTGTTGTGAAAATTGCAACTGGCTGCATCATCTGTGTTAATGGGGCAATAAGACTGCTGACTCAATTTTGAAGTAGTTATTGCCCTGTTAGCACCAGGCATAGCAAGTGATAGTCAACTCCAGTGTTTATTGCCTCCTGCTAACTGCCCATAAACCAAGTTTTATTGCATACTTTTTTGTTTGGCCAACTACTTTCGAATTCCTTTGCTGGACCTCATTCCAGTGTGTCCTTTCCACTTTGTGTTGCAGCAAGTGACCAGTTACTGAGGTCCACCGTTGAATGTGGTAAATAGAAACAATTTTATGCAAAGCAGTTGAAAACTAAGATCCTCTTTTTAAGATGGTCCTTAAAACCTACCTGTGTGACCAAGCTTTAGTGAGCCACTCCTGTGAAGTGGCTTGGGATGTTGTATTATGTTAGGAATGCTACATCAAATATTTTATACAATAAATTGGATTTAAGTTTGCCTGTTAATGTTTCTAATGTTGGCCAATCAGTACAGTTCTATGTAGCCTGCTGCTTGGTCCCACTATAACGGCACAAAACAAATTAAAATATAGGTTAAATCTTTGAAGGTAATTAGCAAAAGAACCAGAGGGAAGATGAGAATTATTCTTGCATACTGAGTTATGATGATCTGCCTGAAAGAGTGGTGGAAGAGGATTCAGTAGTAACTTTCAAAAGGAATTTGGATAAAGACTGGAGGAGAAAATTTACAGCTCTATGGGGAAGGAGCAGGGGGGTGGAACTAATTGGTTATTCTTTCAAAGAGCTGGCACAGGCCTGATGGGCTAAGTGGCCTCTTGTGCTCTATAGTTTTATGAATCTGAGATTTTGCTGCATCTGACATAAAATGTTCCAATAACTTAAGTTGATTTGGGCTGATACTATTGAAGGTTGTAATGACATTGATGTTCATGATATTGCTGAATGGATATGTACGGCAGTTCCTGTGAAATAAGCAGTCATCAGGAGCTACAGGTATGTACCCTAACATAGACTGAATGGATTGGATATTAATTGAACTTCTAGGAAACTTGCGCATTTTAAAGATCCTTCCAAAAAAAAACATTTACATTTTTAGGTTTCAAAAACCAATGAGAGAAAAACTGACCAATGCCTTCATCTAATTCAACATTTTAAAATCCCCAGGTAACAAATCCAACAAAATTGGTTTTACAGGATACAACAAAAACTGCAAAGCTGACAAAATAATTCAGTGTCCTTTGCTTTAAGTACAAATCTTCCCAGATGTAATTTTTTAAAAACTCCAGTAATAGAAATGGAGTCCTTTTGTCCTCAAGGCAAACTAATCAAATCTGCGCACCATAATGATTTTGGTATACTTTTTAGCATTTCCTGGTAAATTTAGCAGCAAGAAGTCTTGTATCTGACCTTTTCAAATACACTTGTCAAGTCAAATTAGGACTACTGAGCAGCAACTTAATAGATTTATTGTTGCAGCGATTGGTAAACCACCTCCTTATGCATTATATGTGAAATTTACAAAACAGAATTGCTTCTTGGATTGGGTTAGTGGCAATACTTTGGAATTTGTTTCACAGAAGATGAATACAATGACTAATTAGAGAGTTGTCACAAATGTTATTCTGTAGAATATTGAATTTGTGTTTAGCATGTTTTCTTGTTTCTCTCTGGGCGGAATCTTGTGAACATTGGTCCCGCTGTTCCAGCAGGGATTTTGTTGGGTTGGGAACCCAATTAACTAATTAGTGCACCTTGCCATTGCTGTTTCCCAGAGCAATGAAAGTATCATCCCGCCTCTTGGTTGTTTGACCCATCAGGGAGGACAGGTGGGATGACATGCCTAACCAAGCAGTGAAGGATCTCTACTTAAAGGGACCCTGGCAGGATTCTATAATGCAGCAATGATTGTGGTATGCAGGATACCAGCGGGAAGGAGCAGAGATCTGCAGAATAGATGGAAGATGTGGAAAGGCTGCCCCTAGTTCACAGACTCATCCCTGGACATGATGATTGATGCAGTGAGAGCACAAAGAGGGTGACCGAAAGAGACGAGCCAGCTTCAACAAGCAGATGTGGCTGCAAGTCGCAGAGGCTGTCAGCAGCCCAAGTGTGGTGCCAAGGACGTGAATCCAGTGCCAGAAAAGGTTTAATGGCCTCATTAGGTCTGGCAAGGTAAGTGTCCTGCAATTCTCAGCTGGCAGCATCACACTCTCACCTCCCTAGCATTTGTACAGCATTTCTCTGACAAACACACCTTCCTGAAACATGCTTCTTTCTCTCCAGCCTCCCCCTAATATCTCGATCTCAAGCAACATTCACCTATTGTCCTCTTGCACCCATTCCTCACAGTCACCCTATTCAAATGTTTACCCTCAATCATCAACAATCAGTTCACTTTTCACACTCCTAACTCTGCCTTTTCTCACTGCAGGCGAAGAGAGACCACAACTACAGGGAGAGGCAGAGAACTGGAGCTGCAGCCATGGCCACCCTGATTGCAGTGGAGTCGGAAGTCTTGGAGATCAGCAGGGTGGCACCAGTACATCCATTGCTGATGGAAAGATGGGACAGAGAGGTGGCCCAGAGACCTGGGGACAGCATTAGATATCACATTGCCACTTGGCACTTCACTGTCACTCATGTATCAGCATCAATTGAATATTAAATATCATGATCTGCACAATGCTAACTCGGAACTCAGTTTCACATATGTTTAGCATGAACTCATGTATGTCATCAGGTGTATTGACGGTGCTGACAGACAAATCCGGGGAGTCCTTAGAGGAAGACCAGCACTCTGAGGGTGCATCATCACTCAACTCCTGTGCAACTTCCACAAGTGCAAATACACACATGCTGGTGGGTCCAGCATCTTCGATGGATCATGTGACACATGGTGATAAGCACATAACATGTGAGCAGGTGCTGGAAACAGGGGCAACAGTGGAGAGGGGGTGGGACATTTCAAGCTCAGCTCAGCTGGACACAGATGCTATGCCTTGGGGATCATGCACTAAAAGAGCGCTTGTAGAGCAGCAAAGCGAAATGTGTGTGCTTCTGTCACAATTTCCAGAGGTAGTGTACACCCTTGCACAGAAAATGGAGGAGTCCATCTCTAGTACGAGTGTCATAATGTCTGAAGCGTTTGCACTGATAGCCATAGAAAGAGTGGCCGACCTCATGAACAATCAGACTCGGCAGGCCACTGAATACGTGCTGGTCCACATCAGGGGCTTGCACACTCTGGCTGCCAGTTTACATAACATTGAACAATGCCTCACCGCACTGACGTGAAGCCAAGTGCTTTCCTGCTCTTCCTTAGCAGGGAAGTGCAAATGTGCCCCGCGAAGGAAAATGCAGGAAGGGCTCATGGCAGTGGGGCTTTTCTCAAGGCACCCCTACTTCTCTGCCCTTGCTCTCCCTCCCACCTCCCCCCACTGACAGCCGCATACGCTGCCTACTGCCTCGATGACCAGGTTTGCCCCTGCACAGATACAGGTGGGTTGTGTCCCTCTCAGGCTGCAAAACCCAGAGGGTGTCTGCCACAGGCATCCCGTGAGAGCAGAGGAACGAGCAGCTTGCCTCGAGCTCTGTTGAAAGCAAGGGGTAGCACCATGTAGAAGTAATAGAAAGTGTACAAGAAAAATGTCTTCATTGTACAAAGGGATTCACTTGTGAATCAAAGGGATTGTGACATTATTAGTTTTCATTAATGCTCTTTAATGAGTTTATGTAAACTACTCATTTTCATGGCCTTTACTTTGTCGCATCCCCCATTGATGCTGGTCAGTTTCATCTAGGTGAATGGAATGAGCAGCCTGGATGAGGAGCAACGGCTGTGATTGTGATGGTTGTCTGGGTGACCGTAGAAAGAAGGTTTGGTGGTGGTGGGCGCAGGGAGGAGGGTTTGCACAGGGGTCTTGATGGAAGTGAAGCGTGCCTGGATGGGGGTTTCACAGGCTTTTCTGGTGGTCAGGTCTGCGCCTGCAGGCACCAACGGCGCATCCAGATGCTGCTCCTCCCTGTCCTCTGAGGATACAGGGCAATCTCCACCTTTCTCTTGTGCCAGTTCCAGTCATCTCTGCACCCATGTTGTTAACTTGCTGAGGCACATTGAAAGGGCCTTAAGATCTGTAAAGGTAGTGAAACCTCATTTTGAGCAAGCCAATGGTTTGCTTTGTTATCGCCCTGGTGGTGACATGGCTCCAGTTGTACTCTCCTATGCTTCTGTGGTTGGGTTCCTCACTAGTGTAATCAGCCAGATCTTGAATGGGTATCCCTTGTCTCCCAAGAGCCAACCACTGAGGCTGTCTGCTGAATAAAACACCTATGGGACTTGAGACTGCTGAAGGATGAAAGAGTCATGGCAGCTCCCTGCATTGCATACCTTACGCATTTTGCATTATGTTCTTTCAGTGGTCACAGACCAGGTGCATATTAAGAGAGTGGAATCCCTTCCAATTAACCAAGATACCTGGCTAATATGGTCCCTTGATTGCCATATGAATACAGACTATGACCATCTGGATATGTGGAAATCCTGCGAGAGTTGCAAAGCCGACAGTCCTCTGGGTTTGACTGACCTCATCTGTCTCAAAGTAAATATCGTTGGAGGCCTTCGCATACAAGGCATCGGTGACCTGGGCGATACAGTTGTGGGCTGCTGATTGTAAGATTCTACAGATGTCACCAGCTGATCCTGGGAAGGGCCTGGACATGAGGAAATTGAGGGCTGTGGTCACTTTGACAGCCACAGGTGGTGCGTGGGCACCTCTTTTTAGCGGAGGTCTGCTTCCAAGAGGCTGCATCTGTCTGCGATCACTTGCTGCAAGAGCCTGAGCCTTCTACGGCACTGTTGTTCGGAGAAGTGGTGGAAACTGACCGTTGGCCTATACACGCTATGCTGGGGCTGTCGCCTCCTTCACAGTTTAGCCCATTGTCTATCCCCTCAGTACAGCTGTTGGGCTGCTGCTGGAGTTGCTGCTGCTGGAGTTGCTGCTCCTATCGCTGTGGCTGCTGGGCTGGTGCAAGCTGCACCACCACCTCAGAGCTCCATGAAACTACAGAATATGTAGCCCCAATATTGCAGGAAGCCTCTTGGGCAAGATGTTGAGATTGACCTCAGTGGAATCCAAGGCGCTTGAAAGTAACTGGACAAAGTTGCTGATCACAAAGAAATCAATGAATTTAGTATGAAAGAACTTCTCCTGTTAGCGCTAGTCTTTCACTGTGACCGACCACAGGCGTGCCAATTTCAGCTTTGATTGCTGTTGCTATTGGGTCAGTTTCGCTCAGAGTTCCTACTGTGCACTCACCTCCAACCTGGCGAGGTGCAGAAACAGCATGGAACCCATGTGCTGGGTGGGAAAAAACAAATTCAGGGTTGAAAAGGCTCTTAATTCCCTTTTTAATTGGCTTAATTACGCTCCCACTGCACCCAAAGCGTCTGCTGGCCTCTGAGCCCTGCCCAGGGAAAGCCAGTAGAGTGCGTGATGACGTTGGGATCCCAAACTAATGTCAATGTCAGGCGATTTAACTTTCCGCACGCACCAAAAGTCGCCTTCACTTGGCTGGAAAAATTCCCCCTCTGTCTCTGTGACCGTTTCCAGGATTGCAACCCAAAGAATTCTGAGTTCCTCAAATTCTCCTGTACATCTCTGACTTCCTACGCTTATTTAACTATCTGTCTGTCCGTCCCTTTTTGTTTTACTTATTTCAGCAAATGGTCTCTCCTGCCTTCACAATTCTGGTGAACAATCCCACTGGAAACAGTAACTTGTATTTTCCTTTCAAATGGTGATTTTGTGCATTTCCAGAATTTTTGGTTTTTATTTTGGAGTTCCAGCTTTCCTTTTTATCAAACTTAAAAGAACCATTGGCAATGTAGTGTGGTTTATTATCTTAACAAATGTTTTTCCTACAATTCTGCTTGGTAGCTCCAGTTCTGATTAGAATCTGACAAACTATCTCCAGTTATTGTATTCAGTCTTTGTACTCCAGTCTTTGTATTCCATTGGCTCGTTAGGTGCTATTAATGTAACAGGAGTAGAGTAATTTGTAACAATACAATTATGGATACTTGAATTATGGAGATGATTTCGCTATGAAACTATTTACCAGGTTTGATATGTGTTTCTGGGTTCGCATTAACTCACTTTAAATATAGGTGCCTCAGCTCATGTGTTGCTGAAAGTCTAACCCATGCCTTTGTTACCTCTAGACATGACTATCCCACTGCACCTTTGGCCAGCCTCCGACGTTCTACCCTCTGTAAACTTGAAGCCATCCAAAATTCTGCTACCAGTGTCCTACCTTGCGCTGGGCCTCGTTCTCCCATCACCCCTGTGTTTGCTAACTTACATTGGCTCTCAGTTAAGCAATGCCTCAATTTTAAAATTCTCATCTTTGCTTTCAAATCCTTTCATGGCTTCGCCCCCCCTCGTTCTATAATCTCCTCCAGCCCCACAACCCTCCTGAGGTATCTGCGTTCATCTAATTCTAGCCTCTTTAGCATCTCAATTTTAATTGCTCCACCACTGGTGACTGTGCCTTCAGCTCCCAAAGCTCCTGAGCTCTGGAATGACCTCCCTAAAACCCTTTTCCCCTCTCTCCTTTTAAGAAGCTCTTTAAAACCTACCTCTTTGACCAAGGTTTTTGTCATCTGCCCTAATATCTCCTTGATAACGCTCCAGTGAAGTGCCTTCGGATGCTTTATTATACTAAAGGTGCTATATCAATTCAAGTTGTTGTGTTTGCTCCCCTCCAAAGATTATCATCTGTAGAAATTGGCAAAAGGAAAGAACTTCTATTCTGAGTGCCTTTCACATTCTAGGGACAATGTACTTCTGAAGTTAGTCACTGTTGAAATGGAGAGGAACACAGCAGCCAATTTGTACATTCTGAAATTCATAAACTGCAATAGGATAAATGATCATGACACCAGGAGAATTCTTCTGGCCCTGTTTGATATTTTACAGCCACCTGAGAGGACAGACTGGGCCTTCAGTTAACAACTCATTCAAAAGACAGTGCTTTCAAGCATCGGTACTGCACTGATTATCACTTTAGATTATGTGCACAAGTTTTGGAGGTTGGGCTTGAACCCACTCTGATATGATGCCCTAAAAATGTTTAAGGATTCTACTGAGAATGAATGTGTGCCATGACTGGCCCATGTAACACACATTTTCAAAGAGGGACATAGAACTGACCTGGATAATTAGCAGTAGAGGACTGCATGGATTAATGGCTTGGGAGAGTGAATGGGGGGTGTATGCATGTGTACAGATATAAATGTTATATGATAATTCCATTTGCCAACTTTGTTCCCAGGAAGGCTGCAGTGCAAACAATCAAAATGATCTTTGGTAGTTTGTGCAGGTGTTATCAGCATGTTTAGTTTATTGATGGGACTAGTGTTTAGTTGGCCATTATGGATGGGATTAATCTGCATATTGATAAGCTGTGAGCCAGATTTTTACTGTGTTCATAGTGTATAAGGTGTTTGTCTTAAATGAAATGATTTGGGTATAGCTATGTTTCACCATAAGTCCCTTGCTTTGCAGATTTCAGAGATCTATGTGAGTGGAGAATCAGGTGACATGTCAGCTAAAGAAAAACTGCTACTTTGGACACAGAAGTTGACAGAAGGTTATTCTGGGTTAAAGTGCTCCAATTTCACCTCCAGCTGGAGTGATGGAAGAGTATTTAATGCTATCATCCATAAATACAGGTGAACTGCCATGACTGAATTCGAAAAATAAGGGCTTAGGAGATTTTGTTGAGTTTTCATTCGTGTTGTCAGGAGATACATGAAGGCTCATAATAAAGGGCAAGAGTAGGCCGGTCAGTTGCTTGAGCCTATTCCACCATTCAGTTAGATCATGACTGATCTGTACCACAACACCAGTTTCCTGGCACTAAAACAGATCCTGGATTGCTGTGTATGTGTTCAATAAAGTGGAAATATTGCATTTACTATTTTCTGGCTTGATGTGTACCCTTTGTGCTGAATCTGAAAATTTAAGCCCGCTTATTTATCCTTTACCCTTTCTATTTTGTAAACTTGATCTCCCAGATTACACATGATTATATATTGAATATGTAAAATTAGGGCGGCGCAGTGGTTAGCACCGCAGCCTCACAGTTCCAGCGACCCGGGTTCAATTCTGGGTACTGCCTGTGTGGAGCTTGCAAGTTCTCCCTGTGTCTGCGTGGGTTTTCTCCGGGTGCTCCGGTTTCCTCCCACATGCCAAAGACTTGCAGGTTGATAGGTAAATTGGCCATTAGCAATTGCCCCTAGTATAGATAGGTGGTAGGGAAATATAGGGACAGGTGGGGATGTGGTAGGAATATGGAATTAGTGTAGGATTAGTATAAATGGGTGGTTGATGGTCGGCACAGACTCGGGCCGAAGGACCTGTTTCAGTGCTGTATCTCTAAACTAAACTAAAAGCAGACCAAGCCAAACTGTCACCGTTGCCCAGATAAAGCTTTGACTTTTATCAAGGGAACAAAGGGGGGAAAAAAAAGAGGGTAATTTACATACCCCACTTGAAAATTTCTAATCCCAGAAAAAACATTTTATTTTTCAGATGCAACTACTTCTTAGATTTTGGACTTGATGGTTACGATTGTTTTTAAATATTTCAAATCTTAAAAAAATGCGTGATTACAAAGCTTAATAATTTATATGTAATTAATTTCAGTGTACTGGAATTCTATTGAATACTTTGTTTTGCAGACCAGACCTCATTGACATGGAGAAGGTTTCACTTCAGAGCAATCAGGAGAATCTGGAGCAAGCTTTTGCAGTTGCTGAAGCACTTGGTGTTACAAGACTATTGGATCCAGAAGGTACACTGCAAATAGTTACTGAAATTACACTCTACAAGGAAAGTGTTTCTCCTATCTGATAGATTTGGTTTGTTGTTGTTCATCTAAGCATGAAGTGTGGCTAAAGTTGGATGGTATGTTCCAAGTCTGAAAGGAGGTCTCAGTTGCATTTAAAATATTTTTCATTAATCTTTGATGCATTAATGCTATATTGTTTGAGTGGTAGCCTTTTGGAAAACCTATTCCTGCAGGAGTTTCAAGGCTATACTGCAACCCAGTATTAGCAAAGCGAATGATAGAACTTTTCTCCCCCAAAAATAGGATACGGTACTGTAGTAGTTGTGTTACTGGATTAGTAATCCAAAGGCCTGGACTAGTAATCCAGGAAGCAGGAGTTCAGATCCCACCATGACAGTTTGAGACTTTGAATTCAGTTCTTTTTTAAAGAATCTGAAAATAAAAGGTTGGCATCGGTACCTGTTGAATTGATGTAAAAGCCCAGTTGGTTTACCGATGCCCTTTAGGAGAAGAAACTGTCTGCCCTTGCCCAGTCTGGCCTACATGTGACTCCAGTCCCACACCAATGTGGTTGACTCTCAGCTGTCCTCTGGAATAGCCTAGTAAGCCACTCAGTTGAATGAAAAAGAAATGCTACATGAAAAATGCACCACTTTCTCAGGGCAACTGGGGATGGGCAATAAATGCTGACCTTGCCAGCGACACCTACATCCTGAGAATAAAAATATAATTTGAGATCATGATCTTCTAAAGCATAGTGCTGTTTTGTGATGTCTCTCAAATATAGCAGTAACGATTACTTGAGTGTATTTTTTTAAAGGAAGCTACCAGATGCATTTAGCCTATCAGTTATGAGTTACTGATCATGTGGTTCTCAGTTGAATTAACTTGGACTTGTTCTTTTAGATGTTGATGTTCCATCTCCTGATGAGAAGTCTGTCCTCACGTATGTCTCCTCCATATATGAATCATTCCCTAAGGTCCCAGAAGGAGGTGAAGGTATCAGTGCAAATGTAAGGCTTCACGCTTCCATCTTATAACTTACCATGGCAATGTATGTGTGGTGAAAACTAGAGTTTTTGGTGTAAGTGCAAAGAGTAAACCAGAACTATTCATGTGAAAATGTCTAAGTATATTAGCTAATGGATTAAATCATATAGTGCAACAGCAGCAAGATTTTTTTCAAATTTTCTTGAACTAAGTGTAGTCATGCGTTTCATTTAAAGTCACCAGCAACTGGATAATTTCCGCACGTATTCTTACCCGAATAACCAGTTTATTGGTGAAATACCTATAATCTTATCCTCAGAGTTGAATAAAATTCATGCTTTGTGAAGCTGGGAAATGACAGTTTTGTTTTCCATTGCATTTCTCAACATTCTTGTACTTTAAACCCTAGTGAAATCCTTGAAGCAGGGAGCATATTTTATGTAGAAATGGATTATTGCAATATATAACCTTTGAAGTTTACAGTACAGTAAGAAGCCATCTGTTGCATTGTTTCTTTTTTAGACAAATCCAAAATGAATTCCAGTGCTCTGCTCTTTTTCTTGTGTTTTACTATGTTTCAAATATTTATGGAGTTTTCCCTCAAAAGATGTTTGTTTCAGTCACTGTCTTTGGCAAAGCATTCCATGCTCCAATCAACTCTGTATGTAAAGAAACTTCTTCTGACCGCTCCCCTCACTCTCTTAATTTTAAATTGATGAGCCCTCATCATTGACTCACCAAGAGGAAAAAAATAATCTTGCGGTTTTCATGCTATCAAAACGCTTCATAATTTTAAGTGTCTATTAAACTGCTGTAGTGTAAGTTGTTACAGTAGCTCAAGTGTCCACTTATAACTACAGCATCCCATCTCTGATGTCATCCTTGTAAACCGACACACTCAATCGCTTTTGCCCTTTCTATAATGGGTCACCCAAATCGGCACAAAGTAGTCTATGGTCTAACAAATTTTGTGCATAAATCCATGATTCCTACTTTATTCTCGTACACTATGCACTATATGTGAAATCTAAAATTCTATTGGTCTTTTTTAATGGCTTTATTTACCTGCACTTTCAGGGAAGTATATATTTAAACTCTTAGTCATCCTTGTTCATCACAACATTCCATGTCTTGCCATTGGGCGGCGCAGTGGTTAGCACCGCAGCCTCACAGCTCCAGCGACCCGGGTTCTCTTCTGGGTACTGTCTGTGCAGAGTTTGCAAGTTCTCCCTGTGACCGCGTGGGTTTCCGCCAGGTGCTCCGGTTTCATCCCACAGCCAAAGACTTGCAGGTTGATTAGGTAAATTGGCCATTGTAAATTGCCCCTAGTGTAGGTAGGTGGTAGGGGAATTGAGGGAAGGTGGGGATGTGGTAGGAAATATGGGATTAATGTAGGATTAGTATAAATGGGTGATTAGATTAGAGATACAGCACTGAAACAGGCCCTTCGGCCCACCGAGTCTGTGCCGACCAGCAACCACCCATTTATACTAATCCGACACTAATCCCATATTCCTACCAAACATCCCCATCTGTCCCTATATTTCCCTACCACCTATCTATACTAGTGACAATTTATAATGGCCAATTTACCTACCAACCTGCAAGTCTTTTGGCTTGTGGGAGGAAACCGGAGCACCCGGAGAAAACCCACGCAGACACAGGGAGAACTTGCAAACTCCACACAGGCAGTGCCCAGAATCGAACCCGGGTCCCTGGAGCTGTGAGGCTGCAGTGCTAACCACTGCGCCACTGTGCTGCCCATTGATGTGTGGTTGATGGTTGGCTCAGACTCGGTGGGCCGAAGGGCCTGTTTCAGTGCTGTATCTCTCTATGACTCTATGTGTAGGTTCCCATTATTTTTACAAAATGTATTGCTTCACACTCATCTGCATTAAATTACATTTGCCATTTGTCTGCCTGTGAGTCAATCTGTCTCTCTCTCCCACAGTCTTTTAACTATTCTGTTCACTGACAAATGTCAACTTTTGGGTCGGCAGCAAAGTTCAAGCTGCATTCCTTATGGCTAAGTCAAAGCCATCTATATATATCAAGAACAAAAGTGGGCTCAGCA
Organism: Heterodontus francisci; assembly: GCF_036365525.1. NCBI lineage: Eukaryota > Metazoa > Chordata > Chondrichthyes > Heterodontiformes > Heterodontidae > Heterodontus > Heterodontus francisci. The sequence continues at coordinate 34,306,940 of NC_090401.1, forward strand.
CTTCCTTCTGCTGCAGACTACAGCCTACCCTTTTCCAGTCTGAGCATAGCTTGTCTCCCTTAACATTGTTTAATGTCTGTCCATAAACCTTCCATATTGTATTGTTTCTTGTATAATGCACCTGAACTTTTCTAAAAATCCTCTTGGCACTCTTTATCAAATGCCTTTCTGAAAATCCAAGAACACCGCATCTACTGCATTCTCTTTATCTATTCAATTGATCTCCAAAAACACTTGAATTTGTTGCACTTGCCTTTAACAATTTGTGCTGCCTGTCCTTGATTATTTTGTGTGTTTCTACAGGCTTAATGATTTGATTTTGATTTATGGATGATAAGAATTTAACTAATGTTAGACTAATGTCTTTAGTTACATGGTTTATCCTCCTCTTCCTTTTTGAACAAGGGTGTTGCATCAGCTACTCTCCGGTCCTTTGTATAGTTAAGGAAGATTGAAAAATTGTGTCCAAAGGCTCTGCTGTTTTCTGTCTGTTTTGATTTGAAGTGTAGTAAAGCTGTATACAAAATTGATGAGTTTTCATAAATAACTTTTTACAGTGCAGAAGGAAGCCATTTGGCTTATCGTGTCCATGCCAACTGTACGTTATCCAGCCTAATCCCACCTTCCAGCTCTTGCCCCTTAGCCCTGTCGGTTACAGCACCTCAAGTGCATCTCTTTTTTTTTTCAAAAGTGATGGTTTCTCCCTCTACCACTATTTCAGATGCAAGTTCCAGACCCCCACCATCCTATAGGTACATCTCCAGACTGAAGTAAGAACTGGAATATTTGGGTTCGGGTTTATTCAACCATTGTCATTTATATGTTAGCCAGAAGTTTGCATACGTGCCACTTATACTGACTAAAATTAATTTACTAGCTGCATAGAATCATAAAATCGTACGGCACAGAAGGAATCTATTCAGTCGAGGATCACATCTACCTTTTTAACAGCATTATTGACTTGTCCTTCCACCTTCAAACAATTGTGTACGTGAACCTCTAGGTGTCTCAGTTCCTGCACCACCTTTAAAATTGTGCCATTTAGTTTATACTGTTTCTTCTCTCCTTTCCAAAATGCATCACTTCACACTTCTCTGCATTAAGTTTAGTCTGCCATGTATCTGCATATTTTAGCAGTCTATGTTCCTGAAATCTGCTACCATCCTCCTCACTGCAAACAATATTTCCAAGTTTTTGTCACCTATACCAGATCATTAATGTTTATCAAAGAACTGTGGCTCTAATCCTGCCCTGTGGGGGACTCAACTCTATATACTTCCCTCCAATCTGATAAAACAACAGTTTCTCCACTATTCTCTGCTTTCTGTCTCATAGCCAATTGCATATCCCTGCTGCCACTGCTCCATTAATCCCATGGGCCTTGATTTTTCAAACCAGTGTTATGTGGCATATTCTTGAATTTCTTCAGAATGTTCTTATGCAAATCAACTGCACTACCTTCATGAACCCTCACTGTTATTTCATCAAGGAACTTAGTCAAGTTTGTCAAAAACGATTTGCTTTGAACATAATTGACTATAAATTTCAAAGCTAAAGATATATTTGTATTATCATTATTGCAGTGGCATTCTTCCACAGAACAGATTTGAAGGAGCTAATCAAATGTGTGAACTTAATTGAACTACATTTGTTGGTACCAAATATATTGTTAATCAGCAAAGCCCCGCGTTAGCATAATTACTGAATGGAAAAAGTGGTTAAAATAATTTAGCAAACCAAGTTATTGGTTGGTGAGTTTTGTTTCATTCCAAAGGGTATAAAAAAAGGTTTAAGGTATCCGTTTAATTTTGAACAGGAACATTGAGGTTTATGATCTATTTGGGATGGGTATCTGCTATATCCTTTTTTACAGTCCCGTGCCTGGTGAACTTTATTAAGTTCTTTGAAACAACAGAGGGGGTTGGTGAAGGTAGTGCAAGTGCTTAAATGCACAAAGCTCATTGTTTGCTGAAACTTTGTTTTCATTGTGGTTCAGCTGATATCTTAAATGTTGTGATTTTTGTGAATTATTGTTTAGACATTTTCTGATTATTGTTACTGTTTTTACTATTCAGGAGGTTGATTCCAAATGGCAGGAGTACCAGAATAAAGTAAACTACCTCTTCCAGTGGATCAGGCAGCACATCACACTGATGTCTGATAAAGTATTTCCACACAATCCAGTAGAACTTAAGGTGAACACTCCACTTGCTATGTCATTTTAACAAATGTTTGAAGTAACCATATAATTAAATAAACAGATGGCAACAATGGTGAATCTTAGGGTATATTTTCCTCTGGTCCATAATGTGAACAAAAAGTCACTGGAAATATAAAATAGAGAGTTGTATATTATAAACAGCCCAATTCTTGTGCTGACAGTGAATAGAATAGTTGCTTGCATCTCAATTGATGGACTTCGGATCCACTTGAAGTGAAGAAATTTTAGTATTTGTCTCTAGTTAAAAGAAAATCATCAGTTTGTCTTGTTAATGTTTTGACTTGTGCGAAACTCTTGTCTGCTTCTGGGATAGGGCATTAGACTTATCCTGATCTTACAAGTCTGAGTCACCAGCTGGCTGACGTTCAAATTCGTTATGCTCATTGAATGAACTTTGTCAGCTTCTAGATGTGATGTGTTTTTGGTAGAATACTGCATAACATCTTGAGTGCTCAATCTGGGGAAAGGGAACAAAGGATAAGAAATTAGCAAGGCTGGATTCATTGAGCACAAACACTCTCAAAATGAATTAGCCACATAATGATGTTTATACAGCCCATAGAATAGCTACAGCTCAGGCAATTGTACCTTTTGGCTGAAGGAGGAAGTTTGATTACAGGAGCAGTAGTGCAGAAACTAAAGGAAATATGCATGGAATTATTAATTATTTAAAGAAAATGTATTTTGTGCCCAAAATGTTGTGTGGGATGATGCAGAAAGCTTTCTGGATTCAGTTGTTTGAAATGATTTTGAGGTACAGAAGTAGACATCTAAATGTGTAAGCTTTAACTGTTGTCTCCGTTCTCTTTCCTCCCCAGGCACTTTATAATGAATATGTACATTTCAAAGAAACTGAATTACCAGCTAAAGAAGCAGAAAAGGCACAAATACAACATTTATATAAATTATTTGAGGTAAGACATTAGGGACTAGAAATTGGATTGAGCACAAATTGGAGCGTGACGGATCACTGGTGGGGGAGGTTTGATCGCAGTTCCAGTGATGAAACAATGCCTCGAGATTTCATTGGTGAGGCAGTGCCTCATTTGGATGGTACCAGCAAGCTGCAGGTGCCTTTTGCAAGGGGTAGCCAGCTAGGCTGGCTTAGATGCCAGCCAAGAGTCTAAGGAGAGTCCACTGAGGTGGGGGTTTTTTTTTTTATTTCCAAAATATACTTTATTCATAAACATCTCTAAAATTTACATTGCCAGACAGTTTCCAAACAGCACCAAAAAATACAAACATTGCAAGGGAGATCAGTTTCCTTCAATACTGTCATGAGTTTCTTCCCAACCCTTCCGTTTCACAATTGTCATGTCAATTACAGTTTTACATTTACAGCAATTGAGAATATTAACGATACAGTTCGAGGGGTTTCCCATGGATCCAGCCCCTCAGTCCAGCTTGGTGGGGGAACCTTACACTGTGGTCTTTCCCCATTGAGCCTTTGCTGCGGCTGCCCCAAGCTTTAGTGCGTCCCTCAGCACGTAGTCCTGGACCTTGGAATGTGCCAGTCTGCAACATTCGGTGGTGGACAACTCTTTGCGCTGGAAGATCAGCAAGTTTCGGGCACACCAAAGGGCGTCTTTCACCGAATTGATCGTCCTCCAGCAGCAGTTGATGTTTGTCTCGGTGTGCGTCCCTGGGAACAGCCCGTAGAGCACAGACTCCTGTGTTACAGAGCTGCTTGGGATGAACCTTGACAAAAACCACTGCATCTCTTTCCACACCTGCTTTGCAAAGGCACATTCCAGGAGGAGGTGGGCGACCATCTCTTCCCCACCACAGCCAACGCGGGGGCATTGTGCGGAGGGGGCGAGACTTCGGGTGTGCATGAAGGATCTGACGGGGAGGGCCCTTCTCACCACCAGCCAAGCTACGTCTTGGTGCTTGTTTGAAAGTTCTGGTGATGAGGCATTCCGCCAAATGACTTTGACGGTCTGCTCGGGGAACCATCCGACAGGATCCACCTTTTCCCGTAGGGCCTTGAGGACATTCCGTGCAGACCACTGCCTGATGGACCAGTGGTCAAAGGTGTTTTCCCGCAGAAACTGCTCCACGAAGGATAGGTGGTATGGCACCGCCCAACTGCATGGAGCGTTCCGCGGCAATGTGACCAGGCCCATCCTTCGCAACACCGGGGACAGATAGAACCTCAGCACGTAGTGACACTTGGAGTTTGCGTACTGGGGATCTACACACAGCTTGATGCAGCCGCACACGAAGGTGGTCATCAGGATGAGGGCCACGTTGGGTACATTTTTCCCGCCCTTGTCCAGAGATTTGAACATTGTGTCCCTCCGGACCCGGTCCATTTTAGATCCCCAGACGAAGCGGAAAATGGCTCGGGTGACTGCCACGGCGCAGGAGTGGGGTATGGGCCAGACCTGCGCCACGTAGAGCAACAACGTGAGCGCCTCGCACCTGATGACCAGGTTCTTACCCACAATGGAGAGAGATCAATTGAATAATGGCTAACAGCTGCCCTTGGTTTTAATGTGGATCCAGGAGGGACGCTCCTACTCTTCCTAACTCCACATTAAGGTAAGTTTTAAAAAAATAACCTAACTTTTAATGAGAGCAAAATGCTGTGGATGCTGGAACTCTGAAATGAGAGCAGAAAGTGCCGGAAATACACAGCAGGTCTGGCAGTATCTGTGGAGAGAGAAACAGAGTAAACATTTCAGGTCTGTGACCTTTCATCAGTTCTGATGAAAGGTCACAGACCTGAAACGTTCACTCTTTTCTGGCTCGGTTGTAACAAGAGGCGGGAGAGGTGCACTGTTAATTCAGTCCCACTTCTCCACAGGTGACAACATACATTTAAATATTGCTGAAAATAGAGACATGTTGTCGAAGCTTTTCGTCTTGCACTCATCAGGACAATCTGCAAGAATACCAATGTAAGGGTAAACAACAACTTTATGCTGTGTGAGAAGGGAGTGCTGATTGGTTGGCAAGTGAACTCTGGTAGAGGCATTGCCATAGAGAATGCACCAGTTTACATTGACAGTTAACTGCCAAGATTTGGCAGCGTGGACTTGTGTAAGAGCAACGAGCTGCCGGGTGATGTATATGACTGGGTTTGTCCTCACGGCTCGCTGTGTCCGCGTATGTATGGGCTGCCCAAAACACACAAAAGTGATGTCCCACTGCGCCCTATCTTATCTATGACCAGTTCCGGACTACATGAATTGGCCAAATGGTTGGGCGAATTGTTAAAACTAGTTTTGAGCAAGTTCTCCTCACGGTGAAGGATTCCTTCACATTTGCGAAGACCATACAGGACTTGTGTATCTATAGCAATGCCGTGTCCATGTGCTCATTTGACATTGCTAGCCTGTTCACCAATATACCACTTAAGGAAGCCATAGATATTTACACTGCAGCATTATATGATGGCAATCTAGACCCACCACCATTGCGTGAATCAGTATTCATTGAACTTATGAACTCAATTGAGTTCAGTTATAACGACGCTATGTATGCCCAAATAGATGGTGTTGCCATGGGATCCCCTCTAGGCCCAGCTGTCGCAAACGTCTTTGTCGGGTTCCATGAGTAATGTGTCTTTGAGAAAATGACACCTAACCTCCTACCTCTTGCAAAATTCCAATATGTAGATGATTGGTAGGAATTGTTTATAGTCACCAAACAGTAGTGGTAGTGTGGGAATGGTATTAATCAGGAGATTAGAGCAGCATGTGGCATGGGTAATACAGTAATCATGGGTGACTTCAATCTGCATATAGACTGGGTATACCTAATGAGCACTAATGCTGTGGAGGACGAGTTTCTGGAGTGTGTTATGGATGGTTTTCTAGAGCAGTAAGGAACCAACTAGAGAACAGGCTATTTTAGATGTTGTTTTGTGTAATGAGAAAGGGTTAAACTAATCTTGTTGTATAAGAACCTTTAGGGATGACTGACCATAATCTGATAAAATTTTACATTATGTTTGAAAGTGAGGTAGTTCAATCTGAAGTCATGGTGTTAAATTTGAACAAAGGAAATTATAAAGGTATGAGGAGCAAATTGGCTGAGGTGGTTTGGGAAAATACATTAAAAGGTATGATAGTACATGGGCAATGTATAGTCTTTAAAGAAATATTACATAGTTTACAGCAACTATACATTCCTTCAAGGCACAAAAACCCCAAAAGTAAAAGCAATCAACCATGGATAACAAAGGAAGTTAAGGATTGTATAAGATTAAAAGAAAAGGCCTATAAAGTTGCCAGAAATATTAGTAAACCTGAGGATTGGGAGGATTTTAGAATGCAGCAATGGAGGACTAAGCAACTGATAAAGAAAGGGAGAATAGAATATGAATGTAAGCTTAAAAATATATATAAAAACGGACTGTAAAAGCTTCTACAGGTATGTAAAAAGGAAACGTTTGGCTAAGACAAATGTGGGTCCATTACAGGCAGAGTCAGTAGAATTTATAATGGGGAATAGAGAAATGGCAGAGAAGCTAAATGATTACTTTGTGCATGTCTTCACTGAGGAAGATGCAAGAAATCTCCCAGAATTAGAGACCCAAGGGATAAGGGAGAATGAGGAATTGAAGGAAATTAGTGTTAGTAAGAAGGTTGTATTGGAGAAATTAATGGGGCTGAAAGTTGATAAATCCCCAGGACCTGATATTCTACATCCCAGAGTGTTGAAAGAGGTAGCTATGGAGATAGTGGATGCATTGGTGATTATCTTCCAAAATTCTATAGATTCTGGAGCGGTTCCTGCAGATTGGAAGGTTGCAAATGTCGCCCCACTATTTAAGAAGGGAGGGAGAGAGAAAACAGGGAATTACAGACCTGTTAGCCTTACATCAGTCATTGGGAAAATGCTAGAATCTATTCTAAAGGATGTGATAAATGGACACTTGGATAATGATCTGATTGGGCATAGGCAACATGGATATATGAATGGGAAGTAATGTTTGACGAACCTGTTGGAGTTTTTTGAGGATGTTACTAACAGAATTGATAAAGGGGAGTCGATGGGCATGGTATACTTGGATTTTCAGAAGGCTTTTAATAAAGTCCCCACACAGGAGGTTGGTTAGCAAATTTAAAGCACATGGGATAGGAGGTAATATACTGGCTTGTATTAAGGATTGGTTAACAGGCAGAAAGCAGAGAGTAGGATTAAATGAGTTATTCTAACGTTGACAGGCTGTGACGAGTGGGGTAACGCAGGGATCAGTGCTTGGGCCCCAGCTGTTCACAATATGTAACAATGATTTGGATGTGGGGACCAAATGTAGTATTTCCTAGCTCGCGGATGACACAAAATTAAGTGGGAATGTGTGTTGTGAGGAAGATGCAAAGCGGCTTCAAGGGGATTTGGACAGATTTAGTGAGTGGGCAAGAACATGGCAGATGGAATATAATGTGGAAAAATGTGAGGTTATCCACTTTGGTAGGAGGAACAGATGTGCAGAGTATCTCTTAAATGTTACGAGATTGGAAAGTGTAGATGTACAAAGGGACCTGGGTGTCCTCATCAATAAGTCACTGAAATCTAACATGCAGGTGCAGCAAGCAATTAGGAAGGCTAATGGTATGTTAGCCTTTATCGCAAGAGGATTTGAGTACAGGAGTAGAGAAGTCTTGCTTCAATTGTATAGAACCTTGGTTATACTGTACCTGGAGTATTGTGTGCAGTTTTGGTCCCTTACCTTGGGAAGGATATTATTGCCATACAGGGAGTGCAATGGAGGTTCACCAGTCTTGTTCTCGGGATGGCGGGACTGTCCTATGAAGAGAGATTGGGGAAACTGAGCCTGTATTCTCCAGAGTTTCGAAGAATGAGAGGTGATTTCATTGAAACCTGCAAAATACTTAGATAGACAGGCTAGATGCAGGTAAGATGTTGCCCCTGGTTGGGGAGTCTAGAACCAGGGGACACAATTTCAAAATAAGGGGAAAGCCACTTAGAACAGAGATGAGAAATTTCTTTACTCAGAGGTTTGTGAATCTTAGGAATTCTCTACCCCAGAGGGCTGTGGAAGCTCAGTCATTGAGTATATTTGAAGTAGTGATTGACAGATTTTTAAATACAAATGGCATGAGGGGATATGAGGATAGTGTGCGGAAAAAGGTATTGAAATGGAAGATCAGCCATGATCATATTGAATGGTGGGGCAGGTTGAATGGCTTACTGCTGCTCTGATATGTTTGCTATATTTAAATCCGCAGCTGCATGCAATAATTTCTTTACATGTCTTAATGGGCTCCATTCTGCTTTCACATTCAACTTTGAAAAGGAGTAGTCAAATGAGCTCCCTTTCCTTGACGTACTAGTTGAGAAATCTGCCAAGTGGTTCTGTACTGCGGTCTACCGCAAACGTACCTTAATTGTTCAATACACGTGTACACGTGTTGGGATTCTTACAGTTCCACGCGCTGTAAGATTGGCCAACCTCGTAAATAGGGCCCAAGACATTTGCCCACCATGCAAGCTTGATGCTGAAATAGGGCAAAGCAGAGACCTCCTGCGTGACAATGGCTATCCTCATCAGACCATTTCTCGCTGTATATTGCACAAACTTCTGAACGGGCCCAAGGCCATCATTTTCAGCCCTAAAAAGTGCCCAATCTTCCTCAAATTACCCTGGAAGGGTAATATATCCCAAAAATCTGAGCAATAGGTGAGGCTAGCTGTTTCACGCTGCTACTATGCAGTAGCAACACGTGTGGCCACAGGATGCTGCCATCACGCCAAAAAGACATCCTGCCTATCACACAAATGAGCAATGTGATGTATGAATTTCAATGTCAGTGTGATGCTCGGTATATAGGTCGTATGTCCCAAAGACTGGCGGATCGTATCAAACAACATGTCCCTTCAACGGGAAAGGTACAGGCAGTACCCAACCAGCCCATGCTTGCAAAACTCAAAACACAGTGTCCAGCATTAGATGTGATTCTGCGATTGGACAACAGTTGCTAAATAATCCTCAGTGTACTAAGCATTACGCTGACGACCAATTTAAGGTTGTCAGTAGGGCTCGCAGTGTGGCGCATTTGCACGTACGGCAAGCTACATATATTAATACATAGGGCCTTGTTCTGTGCAGACAGAAAGAACATGTACAAACATTGTGCCTGTTTCAGCTAAACAAAATAAGTGAAAGCCATTCGCTGTTTCATTCCTCAGGACAATGCCTTGACCAATCAGAGTCGAGCGGCCTGGTTTAAATTTCAAACAAAGCTTGGCTGTTAACGGTCAGTCACCATAAACTGGTGCATTCTCCATGGCAACACCTCTACGAATCAGAGTTCACTTGCCAACCAATCAGCACTCCCTTCTCATACGGTATCAAGCTGTTGTTTTCCCTTACATTTGTAGTCTTTTAGATTGTCCTGATGAGTGCAAGACGAAAAGCTTCGACAACACGTCTCTATTTTCAGCAATACTCACGTTCTGCACTACCAAACGACTGTATATTTAAATTTTCCCACTTACTAGAACAGTCAATCAGATATGCTATTTTTCACCCAACATCAAGCACATCAGCCAGGTTTCTTTAATAAACAACCAAATTATCCATTTTTTATAAACCAAATCTTAACCAATAATGAAGTAAAACATACACCCAAATGGAAATATTAAAGGACCTTATTTTAGCCTAGCCCTAACACGCGCACACATACATACACATACGGTTAACCGGTGGTGGGGGGGGTGGGAGGGATTTTTGTTTCCAGCTGTTCGAGAAGCGGAAGGAATAAGAAAAAACTTGGACTGAAGAGAAGGTATGGAAGTTCTTTGTTTTGGCGAGGTGTCCCTAAGGCGAAAAGGGCAGCTGCCACTAGGAATCTTCCTTGAACAGTTCTTTCTAGGTGATGTTGATGGTCCATTTGGGTAGGCTTTCAAAGAGATTCATCACAGAAGGCTTTCCATAAGTCTTACATCAGGTGCAGCAACGAAGGTTTCAGTTCTCTCACATTTGATGCAAGGTCTCTGCAAACATGCAGGATTTCTTCAAATGCAGGAAGCAACAGTACAACTTGATGCAGGAATTATTTAAAAATGCGGGGATTCTTCAACAGAGATATATCGGCTGCCTTCTCCTGGCAGGCACACAAACTCCTGCTTTCTGGGTTTTTTCCAGGCCAAACACCAATGGGCTTTTTAACAGTTCAAAATGAAACTAAAACCTTTACAGAGGCAAGTCGTCTGACGACCATAAATCTTGATTTGTCATTTCCTTGTAAATAGCTCTTTCAGGGTCACAACACAACCCCTTGCTGGGTTCTATGCAAACAGGTGCTTTCCAGTAAACTTGTTTACATTCAGTCCAAACCTTCTGTTAACTTCTTTTAAGAAAACAGCCAAAGTTCAGCTTCTTCGAGATTAAAGCATCCATGGAATTCTTTTCAGTTTTCAAAATATAGATACTCCAGCTTCAACAAAAAATGGAAACCCTCATAACACTGATCACAGATGCTGCTGGACCTGCTTTGTGTTTCTGGCACTTTCTGTCCTCAAACCAACTTTTAACTTGTCTTCGGGATGGCAGCCTCTAGTGGTCCCTTTTAAGGATTGTTGATTTGGCTCCTTAGATGCACACCACTGTCTGCAATCATTCGCAGTCCAGTTTCACAAAGGAACCTGAAACAGGTGTTGGGGCCCAATTTGCACATACATTGGACCTAAAGCCAATTTCAGATGTGTGCTCTGGATGCCTATGGAAAAGCCTGATCAATACCATGGCCAATGTAGTTCCAATGCAGAATGAACCTGTGCATACTGCTTGTTGTTTTGGACCGTTTGGTCATGCAATCCAATTTCTAGATCTGGATCTTTAAAATAAATACATATTTTTCTTCATGCAACTAATATCAAAAATGGATATGCCTCTGTAATTGGGAATTTGTCGTGTTAGAACATTTTTATAAATGAAACAGCGCAACCTGTTTCTTTTCCCTTAGGTTTGGATAGAGTTTGGTCGTATTTTGCTTCCCCAAGGATACCACCCCAATGATGTAGAAGAAGAATGGGGCAAACTGATCATTGAAATGTTGGAGCGAGAGAAGGCCCTCAGACCTGCAGTAGAAAGGTTAGTGTATTCTTACAACGCTTTTAGTTTTGCAAGTGAATGCAGTCTGGTTAAAGTGGAACTTCTGTCCCATGTTAAACTCCAGCAAACTTGTTATGGAAGGATAATACTGGAGCCTATCTTTACTCAGTTTCACATTTATTGTACAGAGTAAAAGTATTACAAACGTGTAGCTCCTCACTCAAACCCTTCACCAGTCTCAGTTAGTGTCTGCTTATAATTGCCCAATTAACACCCTGGACCTGCATATAATCAAACAATTGATGCCAGATCAACAGATTAACACCCCACACCCAGCAGTGTAACCCACAGACATATTTAAATGCTCCATTTTTATTATTATCTGTACTTTTTTTCCAAATGGCATTTATGAGCATTTGCAAACAATCATTCAATCCTCCTTTAAGATAACAATTCTTCTGCATTAGCAATTCTTGAAGTGGCTCATTGGTAGGCATCAGTGGAATAAGATTGTTTACACAGCTGATTTTCAGCAAGGCAATTCTGTCACTGAAATGGGTTACTTTCAAATTACATTCAATGTTGCACATGTGCAAAACAGAAACAAAATGTATTTAATAAAAAAACAATCAGGACAGAATGTATGTGGTAAACAGGATGGGGCTGATGCAGCAGCAAATCTGGGTATTGCTCATACTGAATTGCTTTAGAAATTAATTTCTTTCCACACTTGCAGGTAGTTTCACACTGCCAGGATGAATTTGAAGGGAGGATGTTAGCAACTTTAGTCTGTGGCTTTGGCTGTTATGGCTATGTCAGTGAGGCATTAAGACGCCATGAATTATGTACTTTCAACGCTGTTGTGCATGTTCTTCAAGTATATAAGCTGACTTTAATATTTAGTTCTCTACTTGGAGTACTTTGGAAAGTAATAAAGCTAATGATCAGTATGATAAGTTTGCTGTTTACATCTAGCTCCCCTTTTCCTATTTCTCCCTTCACCTGAAATGGGTTGTATTGGCAAAGCCACAGACTTGAGTTGGCAGGAATGGCAGCAGCATGGCACCCACTCTGGTTGTGGAAGATGCAAAGCCATAGAACTCCAGCAAGGCAAATAAAGGAGATTAAAACTTAAAATGATTAACTCAAACACCTTACCTGCAGTGACATACATGTATCAACAAAGGAACTAGATATCAAGCCAAAGGTTCAGCAATAGGACGAGCAGTGTGGGAAAGATGGATTGATATTGAAATAGATGTGAAACGGCTGAGCACACTCAGAAAACATATTTCAGGCTTCTGCTAAGCTTGGTAAATCACAAGTGACCAATGATAAGAAAATAGCTGATTTCAAGAAGACTAGTTGAGGCAAAAACTAGAATGGTGGTATGAACCATTGTGATCCACTTCAATTCATTCACGAATGTGGTGAGAAAATGTAGCTGCTTTTAATAAGGATCTTCACACAATTTGCAATTTTGGAAACAGATGGACTACTTGGCACATTCCAAAATGCATCACATACAATGAATTTTGTGAAATGCAATCACTGTTACATAAACAAATGTAGCAATCAATTTGCACACAACCAGATGTTACAAACTGTAAATGAGATGGATGGCCAGTTAATCTGTTTTTTGGTGGTGCCAGTTACGGGAAGATGATTGGCCAGGACACTGGGAGGATATCCATGCACCTCTTCGAATAGTATCTTTGGGATCTTTTATATCTGTATAAACAGGTAGCTTTGTTTAATGATGCTTCTGAAAGATAACCTGTTACCATGCTGCAGCTGACACTGCACTGAAACAACAGCCCAGATTATGTGCTGAGGTCCTGAAGTAGAACTTGAACTCTCAACCCTCTGACTTGGGGACAAACTGAAATGAACTGAGCCACAAGGAATGGCCAATAAATGCGGCCTTGCTGGTTTGGCCCATGCCCCAAGTACAATTTTCTTTTTTTAAAGAAAACTCTAATTCTGTTGTAGCACTGTTTCTAATGTTAGGAATAAAAGTTTGATGTTAAAAAGTTCAAAGAGGTCCTGGTGCAGGAATACATTTAATACAGGGATCTACTTTTGGATGTCTAACTTTTTTTTCAGGAAAAATAATTTCTATTATCTTACTTTGCCTTAGTAAAAGTATTCTTCAGCTATTTTTAAAAAAAAAATAGTTTCTGGTCTCCAATCCACAATGATGTGAACTGTAACATATGATTTGTCCTTTACGAATTGCAATGATCAAATTTCCAGTGTTTCACATCTATTTCAATGTCAATTGGTCTTTCCCACACTGTTCTAGATGAACATTTCATGTCGCTTGTTAGAGAGCGTGGATTTGCCTTTAAGTACAGTTACTGTAATTGTTAATGCTGAAAGGAATCAAAATTAATACTTCTATTTGTGCTTTTTCATTTTCCAATTTGTTTCAATGCAGCAGAGACCGACCGAATCTGCTTTCTCCAGCAAAATGTTCAATTTGAACACTATCAACAGAAGATAAATTTTATGACTTTTAACTGATCATGGAAGAGTTCTATTTCTAGTAGTTCGCATCAAAAGAGTTTTGAGAGTATTATTCCCTTTTCTGCTTTAACTGTGTTGTACCAAAGCCAAGTGACATCATGAGAACAAAATCTCTTTTTTTTTAAAAAACTCTCGGTTGCTAAAGACTGCCTCTATAGAAGATCATCTGCACCCACAAAATTAATTTCTCCTCTCTTGTGTTATCCTTTAGGCTGGAACTACTACTGCAGATTGCCAACAAAATCCAAAATGGAGCTTTAACCTGTGAGGAAAAATTAACATTGGCCAGAAATACCCTGCAGGCCGTAAGTAGAGATGGCCAATACAGAGTTGGTTTTTAGTATTTTTGTCCACTGGAGGATAGATTCAGTATATATAATACATCATAAAAACAGAAAATACTAGTAATACTCAGCAGGTCTGGCAGCATCTGTGGAGAGAGAAACAGAGTTAACATTTCAGGTCTGTGACCTTTCATCAACTGGGAAAAGTTACAGATCAAACAGGTTTTGAGTAAGTGAAATGGGGGAGGGTGGGAAAAACAACAAAAGGGAAGGTCTCTGATAGCGTAGAGGGCAAGAGAGATTAAATGACAAAAGGTTTCATGGTTCATGGCTGAAGGGAGTGGTAATGGGACAAGTAAAGAAAAAAAAGATGTGTCTAGAGGAGGTGTGAATGGCAGTATCCTGAATAGCTGTTGTCCTAAAGAAAAGAAAAGGGAATGAGACAGACAAGAGGAAAAAACTCAGTCCGGCAAAGAAAAACAAAACAAAGTGAGGGCAGAGGTTATGATATAAAATTGTTGCAGTGTGTTGAGTCCAGAAGGCTCTAAAGTACCCTGTTGAAAGATGAGGTGCTATTCCGTGAGCTTGCATTGAGCTTCATAAGAACACTGTAGCAGGCCGAGGACAGAAAGGTCAGAGTGGGAGCAAGGTGGGGCATTACGTTGGCACGCAACTGGAAGCTTGGGGCCACGCTTGCGGACTAAAAGATGATGTTTTGCAAAAAGCTTACCCAGTCTGAATTTGGTCTCCCCAATGTTGAGAACACGTCGTAAGCAGCGAATGAGGATAGATTAATGTTAGAGTCATGACATTCAACATTGGTCAGTATGGAATAAACCATTATTTTCTCCCAATGATATGATTCACTAACAAATAAACTTCCCCAAATGAACATTTGACTGTCTAGTAAATCATGTTGCAGATGCATAGGCATAAATTGAATTTACTATATTTCAACCTTTTTTTTCCCCCAGGATGCTGCTCATTTAGAGTCAAGCCAGCAATTTCAATATGAAACCGAGGTGGTTATGTACATAGAAGAGTGTGAGCGATTAATACGACAGCTACAAATTGATGTGCAGATTCTCCGAGATGAGAAGTATTATCAGGTGGAACACATTGTTATGAGGTAACTTTCATCATGCATTTACTTGCACTGACACACACTCATTATTTTTATATTGATACACTGCAACTCCACTTATTAACAGCAGAAATTCAAATGGTTGGTTATGGATTGCTTATGTGCACATCAGAAATGCATACACATTCACTGGGATACAGTAAGGGACACACTTTCCACCACCACCTACCCATGTTGTTCAGTAATAAATGCAATTGTCATTTGTGGCCTTGTGCTTTTGATATTTCTTCAAATACTGCTGTTACAATCCACTGAACTAGTTAATTATGTTTGGCATAATTGCTATTTATTTGCTATTATCATTGTTTTAAACTGCAAAATATTGTTTAGTATTGTGTTTTTGTGTGTAATATATAGGAAAACAATTGCTAAAAGTTAATTTTTATGTTTTATTCTCATAAAGCATGCTACATAAAGCTTTCAGGTTGCAGTATGAAATTTACCCCACAGTATGGTAACACCTTGACCCTACTAAGCTACTGTTAAGTCAGGCATTTCTAAAGCTATAATGACTGGCTGTAGTCTGCTTTGTGAAAACTGAAGTGGCAAGGATGCCATATTAATTTTTCTGTGAAATTATGACCGTGAATATTCATATTAGCCCTGTAGCCAACTAATGAGAAGAGCACTTGGAGCTGTGTTCTTGTAGAAAGGACATTTTGTGCTTATTGAAGTACAGGATTGTCAGTGCAGGGGAATAGAAAAAATACTTCACTGCTACAGGCACTCCGTTCCAGTATTGAGTACTCCATGATTAATATCTTTGTAATCATACATGCCGCATAAATTTCTTCCTACTGTGTTTCAATAATATATTTTCAACCTCGAGTTAGCCCTACTGCAGCAGTGTGAATTTATCAATACCCCACACCAATGAACCTTGTGGCCTCTCTCAGATTGAAAAGTAATCCTAGCTTTGAGCTGCTCTTGTGGCTGTGTCTCCACCCAATAGGAACTAAATTGACACTGACCAAACATCTTTAAAGTAAGGCATTTAGAGTGAGATGAAGCAAGGTGGGAGGAGACACATGTGGAGCATAAACACTAGCATAGACCTGTTGGGTCGTGAGGCCTGTTTCTGTGCTATAAATTCTATTAACCAAAGGGAGAGACTTTTATCCCACAAGTTTCTCTTGGGTTTGAATCCAGGTTTAGGATTTGGGAGGAGAGTGCTAACCCATTGGGTCAACTCGGAAGTGCTACTTTGATTAGCAGAAGTCCATTCTTGAAGAGTGGCAAAAGGCTCTTTACATAGTGCAATGGAGGTATTAAAGCAAGTATGGGAAGGATTTCAATTGTACATTGCACCTTGAACGTGTGCCCTTCTGAAACATAGGTATGCACTTCGCTTGTGTGAGGTCCCAGGTGGGCGGCACAGTGATGCAGTGGTTAGCACCGCAGCCTCACAGCTCCAGGGACCCGGGTTCAATTCTGGGTACTGCCTGTGCGGAATTTGCAAGTTCTCCCTGTGACCGTGTGGGTTTTCACCGGGTGCTCCGGTTTCCTCCCACTGCCAAAGACTTGCAGGTGATAGGTAAATTGGCCATTATAAATTGCCCCTCGTGTAGGTAGGTGGTAGGGAATATGGGATTACTGTAGGGTTAGTATAAATGGGTAGTTCTTGGTTTGCGCAGACTCGGTGGGCCGAAGGGCCTGTTTCAGTACTGTATCTCTGAAATAAAAAAATAAAATGAGTTGTACGGTTGCGAGAGGGCTTGGCATCGGTGAACGGTAAATGTGGAACAGGCTGACAGACAACATTTTGTGGCATTCAATTTAGGGCAGTCTCCAAGTTATCATTGGGTAGATTACTTTAAACATGCCCTTGTCTTATTCAGTTGTTCCCAAGTTCTTCAGATAGTGCACACAGCTTTGAGCTCAGTTACTTCTGGAGAGGCTTCTCTGAAGTGCCAGATATGGTACCCTCCTTTTACTGACCTCGTGAATCTACAGATCTGTTTGGCCATCCGTCAGATAAAGGGCTAATGCTGCGCTATTCTATCACTTGCCCACAGTCTGTATTTTATTTCTTCACTTTGGGTTTCCTTTCACTTTGTGTTTTTCACTCCTTCCAACACTGCTGGATCCCCAACCTTGACTAAGGGTCACAAGTATCTAAAATCCATTTTGAAGCTTGATTTTTAAAAACGGAAGCAATGTTTAGCCCTATATTCAGCCAATTTATTTGGGACTTCTTGTCCACTTTTCCTTCTTCCTTGTTAGCCTTGGTCCTTACACAAAGCAGAAGCTAGCAGTTTAATTAAGTCAGTTCACTGCTTTGCTGGCTGGTTTTGCTCCGGCAATGTGGCACTAAAGCCTCAATTGTATCGAGAATGGAATATCTCCCCTATAATGTACTACATGATACAGGTGCTCAATATTACATTAAAGTTATTCAGGTGGTGGGATAGGGGGACATGAATTTAAAACAGGAAAAATGTCTTAACACAAAAACCAACAAAGCTTTTGTACTGCTGTACCAAGTTAGATAGTAGAATCAAAGATGATAGAGGCATTCAAGATACAGTTGAATGCGAAGCTGAATAAGTTGAAATGCTAGAAGGATGATCTTGATGGATTTAAAAATGATCTTTTCTGATCGTGGCTTATTTTTATCATATAGTAAATTGATCTGATTTTGTTGCCTTTTGTGATACTAAAATCAGTTATGTCATTGAAGATGTAATAACTTTATTTACATATTATGTATTAAGATTGTTTCGAATGTTGTAATATGAACATCATTACAAAAATCTTGTCTACGGAACTTTATATGCCCCGATAAGCCCTGTATTCGGAAAGCCTTGACCTCTTCAGCATGCTTTATCTCTTTATTCACAGAATTATTAAACTACAGGATGAGCTGGTGGCATTGAGGCTTGAATGCACAAACCTGTACAGAAAAGGACATTTCATCTCCTCCACAGAACACCTACAACCTTTGAACCTGACTGTCACCGACTTAACAACTGATGTCAGTTCAGGCACTTTGCACATCACCTCCCTCACAGGGTTTAAAAAACCCATGACAAGAGCAGAATTGGTTGCAATCTCTTCAACACAAGATGAAGGAAACCTGAGATTTGTGTATGAGCTTTTGGCTTGGGTGGAGGAAGTACAGGTACTGTACATTTCTTTGGCTAAACAAAAGTCAGAACTATGTGCTATACTTGTACAAGTTAAGGTTCCCATTGCTTTGAATTGTTGGTAAAAAGTTGTCAATCTCAATAGTTCCAGACCAGCAAGTTTTGTCGAGCTCTAATTCTGACTATTCTTATATCCTCTCATTCAGAATAACAGTAAATTTATTGTCTTTTTTATGCTATGTTCATACCACAACACTGTTTGAACACTTTGGACAGCATCCTTTGCTAAAATGCAATTTCATTTGCCCAAAATTCAGATTTATGCTTCCATGTAAAAATCCATGCTACATTGCTAAGGTTGCAAAGCAATATAATTCAGGCTACCCACTGTGCAATATAGCGTTTCGTTTCCAGCATCTAGTCTTGAAATTGCAAAGGAAAAATGGTGTTCCAATATTTTAGATATTTTCCCATTCCGGACTCTATAGTTAATAATAAGCATTGGACAAGCTCTATAGGAATCCCTGTGGTTGGTGTCAACCTTGAAAAGATACAGATAGTTTTCATGCTAGAAATAGACATCCTCTGAGCTTCACAGTAACATATCTAGTTGTAGCTTTGAAGAATGCAGTACTTGTAAAGTTAATTTTCCTTTTTTAAGTGTTTGTCTAGTGTTATCTGGCTCTCATTATGCTAACCCTGTTCCAGAATGATCCCAGTTGTCACCACATTAAGGTGTTTAGGGCTCAGTGTGACTAAAGTGCAGACAGTGATTTTCCGTCAGGGTGAAAATGTGCACATTAATTACAGATTTTCTGATGGTGCAAATGTGCATTGTTATGATAATTATTTTCATTTTCTTTTCACTCCAGTTAATGGTTTCCTGGTTTGGTGAGCTCACAGTTGCTTTTATATTGCGTTACGTACCTTGCTGCTGCTAACTTTTATTGTGCTAGTGTCTCACAACCAATGTGAGTACTCCAAAGCAACCTTGCAGATTTGCTAAGGCCAGGAAGACTCATGTTTGATCAAATTGGTGAATCACATATGTTTGTTTTGGGGTACTTTCGTTAGCATGAGATTCTCATATTGGGAGGCAACAGCACCACCACAGGCCCGTCACAATATAAAAAGCAGCTTTAAAACATGTCCAGCATTGGAATAGTGTGGAGCTGATGATGCATGGTTTGATCTTGCAGGTAAGACTTGACCGAGCTGAATGGGGCACTGACTTACCTAGTGTGGAGACACAGCTTGATACCCACAAGACAATCCACACTGCAGTGGAAGAACTGGAATCTAGTCTTAAAGAAGCTAAAATCTATGAAGTAAGTCTTTTCGCATGTTTATGTCTCAGTAATTTAGGTATTTGTGTTTTGCTACCATATGATTAATTCAAATCTCTGGATTAGCTGTCACTCATGTTGTAGTTATACAAATTTCTGCTTACTGTTATCTCCTGGGCAAGCTACTTGGCGTAGAGCTGCACAACGGTCCACCCTGACGAAGATGTGCTGCCACTTTATTACAAATTAACAACTTTGACGATGCTCTATAGAAAAGCCTGTCAGTAATGCCTTTCCCATCCTTCTTAAACAATCAGTTTGTATGAAAATTAATGACCTTGTAGGCAACGAAGAGGAAGAGTGAATAGTAAAAGAAAATGTGTTAATAGTTAAGGTAAATGTAGCATTAACTCCAGTTCAAAATTATTTATTGTCACATCAGATTTTCTTGGTTAATGTTAACGTTGAATGCTTACAGAATCTTGTACAAACTATCACCATATATATTTTTCTATTTCATTGATCAAATTAAATCCGTCACTGTTTTTGTTAAAATCTACATAGATTACTTCTGAAAACACTTTTTTTTTTACATTGAATTATCTTATCAGTGAAGTTTAAAAAAAGGGCATTTTTACCTTTTTTTTTTAAGAAAACAAGGTCTGCCCATCAGTGAAGTTTAAAAAAGGGCATTTTTATTTTACCTTTTTTAGAAAACAAGGTGTGCCCATGGCAGGCACTATTTCCTAGCCCAGACCATATGCAGGTAACGATGCTCCCAGGCCTCGATCAATGGAACAAAGGATCAAGTGATTGTTTCATTTGACCTCAGTATATTGATTGGTTTCTTATCAACCTTAAAGAAAGCCTGTTTTGTAAGTAAAGTATGTTTTAGCTAATTGAATGAGGAAATTGAATTCTTGACTTAAATGTCATGGGTACTTACAAACTTTTGATCGTGCCACAATTCCATTTGCTGAAAGGCTACTCTCAACCAACTATAATGTAGCAACAGGAAAAAGTCAGAAATAACAGCAGTAGGACTCGAATTTCTACCTTTTGATAATGGGAACATGGTTTAGGAACTATGTTGATATACAATTTGCAGATGTTTGTTTTTAAATTCCATACAA
Organism: Heterodontus francisci; assembly: GCF_036365525.1. Lineage (NCBI taxonomy): Eukaryota > Metazoa > Chordata > Chondrichthyes > Heterodontiformes > Heterodontidae > Heterodontus > Heterodontus francisci. Next base: position 34,327,654 of record NC_090401.1, read on the forward strand.
CATTCCACTCTTTTCCCAACCACCTGACTCCAGAAGACATTAGAAAACTTACAGACTGGGCAGTTAAATGGCAAATGAACTTTAACATAGACAAATGTAAGGTAATGTACTTTGGTAGGAAAAACAATAACGTGTTTTTGTGGTGTTGGGGAATGAGCCCGGCCAGGTGGTTGAAGTTTCAGTAGGGGACTACTTTGGGAATAGTGATCACAATTCCGTAAGTTTTAGAATACTCATGGACAAAGACGAGAGTGGTCCTAAAGGAAGAGTGCTAAATTGGGGGAAGGCCAACTATACCAAAATTCGGCAGGAGCTGGGGAATGTAGATTGGGAGCAGCTGTTTGAAGGTAAATCTACATTTGATATGTTGGAGGCTTTTAAAGAGAGGTTGATTAGCGTGCTGGAGAGACATGTTCCTGTGAAAATGAGGGATAGAAATGGCAAGATTAGGGAACCATGGATGACAGGTGAAATTGTGAGACTAGCTAAGAGGAACAAGGAAGCATGCATAAGGTCTAGGCGGCTGAAGAAAGACGAAGCTTTGGAAGAATATCAGGAATGTAGGACCAATCAAACTAGGAATTAAGAGGGCTAAAAGGGGTCATGAAATATCTTTAGCAAACAGGGTTAAGGAAAATCCCAAAGCCTTTTATTCATATATAAGGAGCAAGAGAGTAACTAGAGAAAGGATTGGCCCACTCAAGGACAAAGGAGGAAAGTTATGCGTGGAGTCAGAGAAAATGGGTGAGATTCTAAACGAGTACTTTGCATCAGTATTCACCGAGGAGAGGGACATGACGGATGTTGAGGTTAGGGACAGATGTTTGATTACTCTAGGTCAAGTCGGCATAAGGAGGGAGGAAGTGTTGGGTATTCTAAAAGGCATTAAGATGGACAAGTCCCCAGGTCCGGATGGGATCTATCCCAGGTTACTGAGGGAAGCGAGAGAGGAAATAGCTGGGGCCTTAACAGATATCTTTGCAGCATCCTTAAACACGGGTGAGGTCCCGGAGGACTGGAGAATTGCTAATGTTGTCCCCTTGTTTAAGAAGGGTAGCAGGGATAATCCAGGTAATTATAGACCGGTGAGCCTGACGTCAGTGGTAGGGAAGCTGCTGGAGAAGATACTGAGGGATAAGATCTATTCCCATTTGGAAGAAAATGGGCTTATCAGTGATAGGCAACATGGTTTTGTGCAGGGAAGGTCATGTCTTACCAACTTAATAGAATTCTTTGAGGAAGTGACAAAGTTGATTGATGAGGGAAGGGCTGTAGATGTCATATACATGGACTTCAGTAAGGCGTTTGATAAGGTTCCCCATGGTAGGCTGATGGAGAAAGTGAAGTCGCATGGGGTCCAGGGTGTACTGGCTAGATGGATAAAGAACTGGCTGGGCAACAGGAGACAGAGAGTAGCAGTGGAAGGGAGTTTCTCAAAATGGAGACGTGTGACCAGTGGTGTTCCACAGGGATCCGTGCTGGGACCACTGTTGTTTGTGATATACATTAATGATTTGGAGGAAAGTATAGGTGGTCTGATTAGCAAGTTTGCAGACGACACTAAGATTGGTGGAGTAGCAGATAGTGAAGGGGACTGTCAGAGAATACAGCAGAATATAGATAGACTGGAGAGTTGGGCAGAGAAATGGCAGATGAAGTTCAATCAGGGTAAATGCGAGGTGATGCATTTTGGAAGATCCAATTCAAGAGTGAACTATACAGTAAATGGAAAAGTCCTGGGGAAAATTGATGTACAGAGAGATTTGGGTGTTCAGGTCCATTGTTCCCTGAAGGTGGCAACGCAGGTCAATAGAGTGGTCAAGAAGGCATACGGCATGCTTTCCTTCATCGGATGGGGTATTGAGTACAAGAGTTGGCAGGTCATGTTACAGTTGTATAGGACTTTGGTTCGGCCACATTTGGAATACTGCGTGCAGTTCTGGTCGCCACGTTACCAAAAGGATGTGGATGCTTTGGAGAGGATGTAGAGGAGGTTCACCAGGATGTTGCCTGGTATGGAGGGCACTAGCTATGAAGAGAGGTTGAGTAGATTAGGATTATTTTCATTAGAAAGACGGAGGTTGAAGGGGGACCTGATTGAGGTGTACAAAATCATGAGAGGTATAGACAGGGTGGATAGCAAGAAGCTTTTTCCCAGAGTGGGGGATTCAAATACTAGGGGTCACGAGTTCAAAGTGAGAGGGGAGAAGTTTAGGGGGGGATATGAGTGGAAAGTTCTTTACGCAGAGGGTGGTGGGTGCCTGGAACGCGTTGCCAGCGGAGGTGGCAGATGCGAGCACGATAGCGTCTTTTAAGATGTATCTAGACAGATACATGAATGGGCAGGAAGCAAAGAGATACAGACCCTTAGAAAATAGGCGACATGTTTAGGTAGAGGATCTGGATTGGCGCAGGCTTGGAGGGCCGAAGGGCCTGTTCCTGTGCTGTAATTTTCTTTGTTCTTTGTCACCTCCACCTTAGAAAATAGGAAACTGAATGGGGTGGAAGAGCAAAGGGTTCTAGGGATAATACAGGTAAACAGATCATTAAAAGCAACTTCACAGGTCAGCAAAGCAATTAAAAATGTTAACAAATCACTGGGATTTATTTCTAGGGTATACAATTCAAAAGTAGTGAAGTTATGTTAAACCTGTATCGGACCCAGATTAGGCTGCACTTACTGTACTGTACACAGTTCTGGTCTGCATACATTAAAGAGAATATAGAAGGACGGGTGAAAGTGCAAAAATGATTTGCAGAGTGGCACTGGAACAAAGAGATTACAGTTATTGGAAAAGATTGAACAGGTTGGACTTTTTTCTTTAGATAAGAAAAGTAAAAGAGACCCGATAGACATCTTTAAAATTATGAATGGGTTGGACAGGGTAGATATGGGAGAATTCAAAACTAGGGGCCATAAATAAAAGTAGTCACTAATAAGATCCAATGGGGAAATTAGAAATTTCTTTACTGAGAGTGATTGGAATATGGAACTCACTATCACAAGAAATGGTTGAGGAAAATAGCTTAGATGCATTCAAAAGGAAACTAGATGAGTGTGTTAGAGAAAAGGGAATAGAAAGATTTGCTGAAAGGCTGAGATGAGGCAGTTGGAATGGGAGGAGATGCTTGTGGAATATAAACACCAGCACAGTCTAGTTAGGCTTAATGATTTGTTTCTATGCTGACTATTCTATGTAATTCATGACCTTTCCTTATCTATAACAATAACATCTTGCACTTGTGTAATGTCTTTACTGTGTAAGTCATCCCTTGATGTTTTACAGAGAAATAATAAGAGGAATGTAGGGCAAACCATTGAAAGAGCGCTTAGGAAAAGCGACTGAAGGTTCAGTTGAAAAGATGGGACTGCCAAGGAATAGAACAACAACTTGTATTTAAATAGCATCTTTAATGTTATAAAACATCCCAGGATGCTTCACAGGAGCAGTATAAAGCAAAATTTAGCACAAAGCCACAAGATATTTGGACAGGTAGACAACAGCTTGTTCAAAGAAGTAGGTTTTAAGGAGCATCTTGAAGGAGGAAAGGGAGGTAGAGAGTTAGGGAGGGAAATCCAGAATTTGGGGCCTCGGCAGCTGAAGTCACGGCTGCTAATGATGGAGCAATTAAAATTGTGGATGCTGAAAAGGTCAGAATTAGATGAACGCAGATATCTGAGGGTTGTGGGCCTGGAGGATATTGGAGATAGGGAGGGGTGAGGCCATGGAGCAACTTGAAAATGAGGAGAATTTTAAAACCAGCGCAACTTAAAGATCTAACATCAATAGCTGGTCAAAGAAATAGGAAAAACATAGAATTACATAGAATCTGCAGCACAGAAACAGGCCATTTGGCTCAACCGGTCAATGCTGGTGTTTATACTCCACATCAGGCTCCTCCCACCCTCTATCTAACCTTATCAGCATAACCTTTTATCCCATTCTCCCTCAAGTCGAAATCCAATTTCCCCTTAAAGGCATCCATGATATTCACCTCAGCTGTTCCTTGTGGTAATGAGTTCCACATTCTAACCACTCTCTGGCTAAAGATGTTTCTTCTGAATTACCTATTGGATTTGTTAGTGACTGTCTTACAGAAACATCTTTTCTATGTCTACCCTATCAGACCCTTTCATATTCGAAAAAAAAAATCTAGTTAGATTACCCCTCAGTCTCTTTTCAAGAGAAAAATGCCCCAATTTGTTCAACATTTGCTGAACAATACAGGCTCTCATTCTGGAATCATCTTTGCAAATCTTTGTTACACCTTCACTAGTGCCTCTATATACTTTTTAGAATATGAAGTCCAAGATTTTATATAAGTTTAACACAATTTCTCTGCTTTTCAATTATATCGTTTGAGAACTGAACCCCAGTGCTTTGTTTGCTTTTTTTATGCCCTTATTAACCTGCGTTGCTACTTGTAGTGATTTGTGTATTTGTACTCCTAAATCCCTCTGCTTCTTTGCCGTTTGATTTTAGACTCTTATTCTCGAAGGAGTATGTGGCCTCCTTACTCTTCGCACCAAAATGTAATATCTCTCACTTATTGACATGGACTCAGGGACGAATGGCCTCCTTCTGTACTGTAATGACTCTATAACGTATCTGTATTGAGTTTACCAATTGCACACCAGTTTTGCAAGTTTATTAACATCGTCTTGTATTTTGTTGCACTCTTCCTCAGTATGAACAATAACCACCAATTTGATGTTATCTGCAAACTTTAAAATTATACTTCTGATTCCTGAGTCCAAATAATATATGTAAATGTTGAACTACAGTGACCCCAGCACCGATCCTGGTGGAACACTCTTTCCCAACTTTTGCCAGTCTGAGTAACTACCCCTAACACCTACTCTCTGTTGTACAGGAGGGCAGAGTGAGGGTATGAAAGGTAGAGAAGGGAATGTAAAACTGGAGGAAGTTGCATAGTTGGGAAGATGTGAGGCTGTGTTAGCATTTTAAGATGAGGTTGAGGATATTATGGATTCTTTGGGCAACAGGGAACCATTGTAGGAGTTAGTGAGTCAGAGGGACTTGCTGCAGGATAGAATGCAGGTGGGTGTGTTTTGGACAAGTTGGAATTTATGGAGCATGGACTATCGAAATACACAGGAAGATCTCTGAAGTAATGAACTCTAAAGGTGACAAAATCATGTTATACTTCCTTTGCAGCATGGAAAACTATTTGTGATTTCCTCTTCCAGTAACTCAATTCCAATAAATAATTCCTTACCTTACCCAGCTGAAAATTCAGCAAACTACATTTTTTATTCCCTAAAATGCCCTCCAGACAGTATTCTAATTTCTCAAAGAAAATCAACCTCTTTTTAAATTGATTTTATTTGGTCTGAGCTGGAACAATTCAGTACTTGTGAACGATTGCATTGAACTATATGTACTGTCACAATGTAAGTCTCACATTAGCTGGCTTACCTGAAAAGGAGTATCATGTGTTGACAGCCACTCAAACAAATAAGGGCTAGTCAACACCTGTACAGAACAGTTTCCTCAGATCACTCTGCAGCAGCTATGTGAAACCAGACTTCAGATGTCTATTTTTAAATTAAGCAAATCAGAGCTGGCAATGGGATTGGGGTTGGGACTCTCAGCAGAAAGTACAAGACACTTATCAGGCCAAAGTAAAGGCTTGTGAGAACAAGAAATAGGAGAAGTAGTACGCATACGGCCCCTTGAACCTTCCCCACCATTCAAGAAGTTCATGGCTGATCTACCTCAACTCCACCTTCCTGTCCTATCCCCATATTTCTTGATTCAGTCAGCCTACAGCCCAAGGAATAAATATTCCTGCCTTAGATTTCCATGCACAATGTTTTAGTAAGTTGCGTTTTCATCTTTTGTTATAAGTCAGAGAAGTAAAGAGTACTTTATTCAATATATGGTTCTTTATAACATGGTTTTAGTGGCTTTTAGGCTTAGAGAGCATCCTTGGGGACGCAAGTTCAAATCTTCAAATTCCACTTTTGCATTGCTGCGAACTGTGCTGTAAATGAATCTCTTTTTCTTGATATTCTTTCTTTTGGGCCTCCTTATCTCGAGAGACAATGGATACGCGCCTGGAGGTGGTCAGTGGTTTGTGAAGCAGCGCCTGGAGTGGCTATAAAGGCCAATTCTGGAGTGACAGGCTCTTCCACAGGTGCTGCAGAGAAATTTGTTTGTTGGGGCTGTTGCACAGTTGGCTCTCCCCTTGCGCCTCTGTCTTTTTTCCTGCCAACTACTAAGTCTCTTCGACTCGCCACAATTTATCCCTGTCTTTATGGCTGCCCGCCAGCTCTGGCGAATGCTGGCAACTGACTCCCACGACTTGTGATCAATGTCACACGATTTCATGTCGCGTTTGCAGACGTCTTTATAACGGAGACATGGATGGCCGGTGGGTCTGATACCAGTGGCGAGCTCGCTGTACAATGTGTCTTTGGGGATCCTGCCATCTTCCATGCGGCTCACATGGCCAAGCCATCTCAAGCGCCGCTGACTCAGTAGTGTGTATAAGCTGGGGGTGTTGGCCGCTTCAAGGACTTCTGTGTTGGAGATATAGTCCTGCCACCTGATGCCAAGTATTCTCCGAAGGCAGCGAAGATGGAATGAATTGAGACGTCGCTCTTGGCTGGCATACGTTGTCCAGGCCTCGCTGCCGTAGAGCAAGGTACTGAGGACACAGGCCTGATACACTCGGACTTTTGTGTTCCGTGTCAGTGCGCCATTTTCCCACACTCTCTTGGCCAGTCTGGACATAGCAGTGGAAGCCTTACCCATGCGCTTGTTGATTTCTGCATCTAGAGACAGGTTACTGGTGATAGTTGAGCCTAGGTAGGTGAACTCTTGAACCACTTCCAGAGCGTGGTCGCCAATATTGATGGATGGAGCATTTCTGACATCCTGCCCCATGATGTTCGTTTTCTTGAGGCTGATGGTTAGGCCAAATTCATTGCAGGCAGACGCAAACCTGTCGATGAGACTCTGCAGGCATTCTTCAGTGTGAGATGTTAAAGCAGCATCGTCAGCAAAGAGGAGTTCTCTGATGAGGACTTTCCGTACTTTGGACTTCGCTCTTAGACGGGCAAGGTTGAACAACCTGCCCCCTGATCTTGTGTGGAGGAAAATTCCTTCTTCAGAGGATTTGAACGCATGTGAAAGCAGCAGGGAGAAGAAAATCCCAAAAAGTGTGGGTGCGAGAACACAGCCCTGTTTCACACCACTCAGGATAGGAAAGGGCTCTGATGAGCCACCATGTTGAATTGTGCCTTTCATATTGTCATGGAATGAGGTGATGATACTTAGTAGCTTTGGTGGACATCCGATCTTTTCTAGTAGTCTGAAGAGACCACGTCTGCTGATGAGGTCAAAGGCTTTGGTGAGATCAATGAAAGCAATGTAGAGGGGCATCTGTTGTTCACGGCATTTCTCCTGTATCTGACGAAGGGAGAACAGCATGTCAATAGTCGATCTCTCTGCACGAAAGCCACACTGTGCCTCAGGGTAGACGCGCTCGGCCAGCTTCTGGAGCCTGTTCAGAGCGACTCGAGCAAAGACTTTCCCCACTATGCTGAGCAGGGAGATTCCACAGTAGTTGTTGCAGTCACCGCGGTCACCTTTGTTTTTATAGAGGGTGATGATGTTGGCATCACGCATGTCCTGGGGTACTGCTCCCTCGTCCCAGCACAGGCATAGCAGTTCATGTAGTGCTGAGAGTATAGCAGGCTTGGCACTCTTGATTATTTCAGGGGTAATGCTGTCCTTCCCAGGGGCTTTTCCGCTGGCTAGGGAATCAATGGCATCACTGAGTTCCGATTTGGTTGGCTGTATGTCCAGCTCATCCATGACTGGTAGAGGCTGGGCTGCATTGAGGGCAGTCTCAGTGACAGCATTCTCCCTGGAGTACAGTTCTAGGTAGTGCTCAACCCAGCGGTCCATCTGTTTGCGTTGGTCAGTGATTATGTCCCCCGATTTAGATTTGAGGGGGGTGATCTTCTTGATGGTTGGCCCAAGAGCTCTCTTCATGCCATCATACATTCCTCTGATGTTTCCGGTGTCTGAGGCCAGCTGAATATGGCTGCATAGGTGTTGCCAGTCGTCGTTTGCGCAACGCCTAGCTGTTCTTTGTGCAGTACTTCTGGCTGCTTTAAGTGCTGCGGATGTTAAATCGCTGGGGGCTTTCTTGTAGTTCAAAAGTGCAATGCGCTTAGCGGCTATGACAGGTTCCAGCTCTTCATTATGAGATTGAAACCAGTCTGCATTTCTCTTCGCACTTTTGCCGTAGGTGGTCAAAGCTGACTCATAGATGGCGTCTCTGATGTGGGCCCACTTGGTCTCAGCATCCCCTGTGGGAGTGTTTTGAAGGGCTGTTACAAGTGAATTTAGAAATTTTTGTAACAGCTGTGGGTGAGAAATTCTGCTCGTGTTGATGCGCGGGTGGCCCTTCTGCTTGGAATGATGCAACTTCTTTGGTCTGAGTCTAACCTTGCTGCACACCAGGGAGTGGTCGGTGTCGCAGTCCGCACTGTGGAAGCTGCGTGTGATTTGAACACTGTTTAAGGCAGCTGGCCTTGTGACAATGAGGTCTAGCTGGTGCCAACGACGTGATCTTGGGTGCCTCCATGAAACCTGGTGACAGGGTTTAAAGTGAAAGAACGAGTTGGTGATGCAGAGGTTATGATAGGTACACAACTCAAGCAGTCTCTGCCCGTTCTCATTCATCCTTCCAACGCCATAGCGCCCAAGGCAGGAGGGCCATAATTGTACAGAAACAGCAAAACCTTCATGACAACAATTTAATTACAGCAATTTGTTCTGTTTACAGGGCCAAATCTCTTCCAACTTCAAGACCAGTTATTCAGACACATTGAGTAAACTGGAAGCGCAATACATCAAACTATTGGTAAGTTAATCATATAAATCACTCAATTATTTCACTTCTAATGAGCAATAAAAGTACTACCCAGGGTATTAATAATTTGATAGCTTTCAGTACTTTCAGCAGGTAAGGTTTTCAGCTGCCCTAACCAAATCCTGTCTCCCAATAATGAAATAAAACAATGGTAGATGTGAACACAACATTTTTCACTGAAATGGCACATTATGACTTTTTGGTTAAAACTGAGCTAATTACTTTGTTGTGCATCTTCATTGAAACAAAGCAGACATATTTGTGCATCTCTGAAGATCTGTTACATTTGTATTTGTCCCAACCTACTTCTGCCAGCTAGAATTCTGCAGCACTTCAAAGACAATTTCTGCAGTAAACCAAACCAAATTTTGTGGCAAGAGAGTATAGATTCTACGGCATGTTGCCAAGCAGTCTGTACGTAGTTATATCTTTTTTAAAAATGGAACAGCAGCAATCTTAGAATTTTTTTTTAAAGCTCAAGTTTAAACGATTGCACTTGAACAAACTTATAGTACTAGGTGGAGCAGAGGAGCTAGCGGAGATAAAGCAGATACTTCAAGCAGCAAAAGGGAAACAAACTTGAAGCAGCCAGCTGGATGTACCCATAACCATCAGTCACCGCGTCCTACAACCAACCCAGACGCAGCCTACCTGCAGCCAGCCACCACCAGTAGAGGGGACAGCTCAGATTGTGTGAGCAGTAGCAGAGCAACAAAAATAGCAGGATTGGGAGGGAGAGCAGAGATTAAAGAAGCAAGCACAGAAGACACTAGAATCTGGAATGAGAGAAACCCAAGATTATAAAGTCTTTTTACAGCAAGCCTTTGTTGAATAATTAATTTTCATTTAGAACCTGAGACCTTTTATATTAAGTAAAGTTTACTGTAAAAGCCTACAGAATTATTCAGACTTCTCTTGTTCCTGATTCTCGTATTCCTTTTGCTCCTGTCACTGCTCCTGTTTCTGATGCCATGGCAGGAGCAAACTCTCTGGTAATTTCTAGGGCTGTTGAATTGGGAGACACTGAAGACTTTGATTTTAGTCTATTCCCAGAAAGTAGGTAGATAACTAATTTGATCAGATATAACCAATTTTGATTTTTCTGCACTATGGAAATCATGGGAAAGTAGGAGAAAAAATCATGTTGGTCCTTTTTTAGTCTCTTAATCCATTGTCTCAACATTTTGCTTATCTTGTGAAAATCTGGCAAGTCTTTTCATTTGTTTTCTTTCTGCTCCAATATAAAGAGTTCACCTCTGGACTGAGACTTGTGCCAGTGCCACTCTGCATCAGTCAAAAGAGGTGAACAACAGTGGCTGAAAACGTCTTTTCCCCATAAATACTGAAAACAGTATATTCTATATACAAAAGTTTATTATCTAAAAGCGTAAACGAAACTTTTATTCTGTGAATTAAAAATTTATTTGGCAGTCCTGGTAGTTTGATATAAATATTTCATCAGTGTCAAAAGCCAACATCTCTACAACAAGGGTTATACAATTAATTGGTAGACTTCATATTTTCTAGTTCCCTTCATAGTGTTGATCATTGACTAGAAGATACATTCTTTGTCGGTTAATCAATATGTAATGCTGTATGTTCTTATTCCTCAGGAAACATCAAGGCTGCGTATGAGACACCTGATCAGTTTGCACAGTTTTGTATCAAAAGTGACAATGGAGCTTATCTGGCTGAATGAAAAGGAGGAGGAAGAATTAGCTTATGACTGGAGTGACAAAAATACAAATATTTCTGCAAAGAAAGAATATTTCATTGTAGGTTTTATATTAGGAGTTTTATTGTATAGCCTCTTCAAGAAAGTTTCTTTGTCTCACTTCCCCCAACCCAATGCTTGGTTGTTTTTCTGTCTCCTCTCATTCCCTGGCAATGGTGTTGATGAAATAAAGAAAGTTGAGAGTTTGTTCATTGGGGTGAACTGTTCCTGTGTATAGTTTCTATTTTCCATCAACTCTTTAATGTTGGCTTGGCAAGTGTTTCCATGAGCAAACCCAGCCATGATATAGCGTTGGGGATTGTAGTCTTTTAAATTAGAAACTGACTCTAAATGCATTACTTTGGGCGTGTTAATCTGGGCTGACAGCGCCAGGAGTGGATCAAAAAGTTGGGATGGGGCTATTCACTGACCTCAAGGATGCACTGTTTGTTGCCAGTGGGGAAGGAGAATTATTGGAGCCAAGCTTATGGGAAGTTTGTGATTTGCACAATGTTTACACAGACACAGGTGCACCAAATTTATTGTAATATAAATGTATTCACAAAGCTAAAGTGATGAATTGCAATTGCAACTTTAAACCTTCCTAGTCATTTTAGCGCTATTATTCCATTGCACTGCAGAGCTCGTACTATCATTGCCTTGATAGTTTAACTGCAGTCTTGAAATCAAAGACTACTTTCATAACATTTACTAATTTTTGTGGCAATCTTAAATATCAGAAAAAAATGCTGTCCAATATGTTGAATTGTGTCTCCTGCAAGCTGATTCTGACATAAGGCTGAGATTTTTTAGGTAGACACATTTCCTTTGTTTCATACTAAGTGGGTTAATGGGTGCACACAGGTTTGGATTTGAATCCTCTTGTGATGAAGTTGTGAAGCTGAAGCCACCTGAAGAATTACTAAGCATAAAAAGTCCTGCATTTATATAACATCTATCATGACCACCAGACATCCCAAAGCTCTTTACAGCCAATGAAGTACTTTTTGAAGTGTAGCCATTGTTGTAATGTAGAAAATGCAGCAATCAATTTGCACACAGCAAACTCTCAAACTGCAATGTGAAAACGACCAGATAATCTGTTTTAGTGATGTTGATTGAGGGATAAATATTGGCTAGGAAAACGTTTTATGTCTCATCCAAAAGATTGCACCTCTGACAGTGCAGCACTCCCTCAGTACTGCATGGGAATGTCAACCTAGATTGTTGTGCCGCAACCCACACCCTTTCTGACTCGGAGGCAAGTGTGCTACCAACTGAGTCATGGCTGACACATGTAAAGAGGTGGTAGGTTCCCCATCCCAAGATAGCAATCGTGGGTGAGTTTCGGGATGAATATAGCGTTTGGTTCAGGAAGACAAAAAAAACAAATGACTGAAACTTGCCGATGAATTGAAATTTTTTTAACAAGTGCTGATGTGATTGCGCTATGCCAGTTTAGGTCCAATCAATTCTGTGAAAAGTAGAAAGATTAAACTGAGGTAACAGATTGCAATCCTCTAATTGACTAATTCTACCAGTTCACTTAATCTGAGCACTAGAGCATATTAGTGAGCAAAACTATTAACCATCTCTCTGCTGAATAAATAGCATAACAAAAGTATTAACTTTTACATTTGTAAAATAGTGAGTAGTTGAAAAACTAACAGGTAATTTGCAATGTGTCTTTAAAATACTACTTTTGTGAACCAACAAACAAGTGTTTGTCGGCATTAATTATATCAGCAGAGATTTACAATCAGGCAGAATTTTCATCCTCATATGGGGGTGAATACGGAGGCAGGCGGGCAGTTTGTGGCCGGTTTGCCAGCACCATCTGCCTCCAGGTCATTTTCCCCAGAGGCGAGAACGGGGGTGGAAGGGTGACCTGCCTGAAAGTGGTGGGTAGTAATTAGGCTAAGTAAAAGGCCAGTTAGGGCCAATTATCAGAAGCCAGTCAGTCTACACGACCTTGATTATAAATTCCAAGATTCTGTTCTAATCTTTGCTACTGACAGTTGTAGATATTTTTTGTTCCTACAGAGTTGTTTGTGCTCTGTCTCTATGAATTTCAATAATTGATGTGATCATTAAAATAATTGCGTGAAGACTGGTTAAAAATAACTCTCATTGTATCTCCTCTAGGAACTGAAGGAAGAACTGGAGCAGAAACAGAAGGTTATCAAGTCCCACCAGGAGACGGGAGAACATCTTTCATTGGAGAATCATCCAGCCAGGCAAACAGTTGAGGTAATTTGTTCTGTTAATATATAAAGTTTGACAAATCATTATTGAAATCTGATTTCATGACAGAAGTAAGTCTGAATTATAACTGACTCTGTTGTTCAACTCATTATGCAGTTAAGTTGTTCTGAGAGTATCAACAGCAGATTCAATCATGCTTAGTTTTTAAAAAAATTTAATTGTACCTTCCTGAACTTCCTCCCGAGGAACTGTTTAAGCCACATTTTCACCATTTGCATTCATTTGCTGCTCATTGAGTGTCTGGGATTTACCAAATCTCTGCCAGCATATCAGATAGGAGTGCTAAATTTTGGCAGGACTCATTTTGCTCACTGAAGATGCATCATCTGTTAATTGATCGGGAACAGTGTTAATTCTTAGACAAAAAAGTCAGTGACCGTGCTTTATATGACTAACAACATTATAAAGTTGTGGAGAAAAGACATGCAGGGATGGGAAATTTTGTAGTTTATTTTAGATCATTCCTACTAAAGGGGTTAAAAATAGGAATAAATTATTTTTGGCATTTTTTTGTAACTTTCCAATAATGGATATTAGCAAATAGAAAATTAAAAGACATTTTACCACGATATTCCCCAGTTGTAAAGGACAAATGTTTTAAGTTTAATGCAGAACTTCTAGTCTTCATAGTTACAAAACCTTGCATTTAATTCCTTTGGCTACATAATATATATATAGGTGCATAACATTTTCTGTAGAATTGGGGGATGAGAGGGTACTTTCTGAGCAAAAATGAGAAGAGCACTTTTTAAAAAAAAAAAAGTTGCAGAGCATAAATATTCAAAATTTGTACTTTACAAAGATATTGAAATGCAGTTAAAAGAAACTAAGTAATAGTAGACAGAGTTACATAAGATCCATTAATACCCAGTTTGTCTCAGTTGGTAGCATTCTTGTCTGAGTCAGATGATAAGTTTAAGAGGTACTCCAGGACTTGGACAGATAATCTAGGTTGTCATTTTAGTGCACTATATGCTGCATTGTTAGATACATAATGTTTCAAATGAGGTATGCTATCCAACAATGCTGCACTCCCTCCTTAAATATCCCTTAGATATCCTAACATTCCATCCTCAGTCAGCACTGGAAAAAAACAGGCTGGCTGGTTATTCTTCATGTTTGCTGTTTGTGGAACCTTGCAGTGTCCAATTGGCTGCCATGTTTGCTGCTTAACTGTAGTGACAGCATTTCAAAAAGTAATTTATTAGTTGTGTATTGCTTTGAGATGGCCTAAAGATGTGATAAGGAACCATGTTATAATTTCTGTTGGGGAAGGTTCAGTTAATCAGAATGATAAATGCATGTGCATTCTTGTCTAATGTAATAACAAATGGTGCAGTCTGTTAATACTGTGCGATAGGTACATCACAAAAGTACTGAAAGTACTATTCACATTCTGACTAAATTGCTTTTTGTCATTTCCAAGGCGTACAGTGCAGCACTTCAGACACAATGGCACTGGATCAAACAGCTGTGTTGCTGTGTGGAACAACATGTGAAAGATAATACTGTGTACTTTCAGGTGAGACAGAATTCTAAAGTTACAATAGACATATTGGCCGGAATTTTACGTCGCCCCAGCGGGTCGGATGGTGGTGTGGGGGCGGCGTAAAATTGAGTGGCAGGCTCAGAGAGGCCTATCTGCCCCGATTCCGCCTCCGACCAAGTTTATGGAGGTCTGGCGGGTGGGGGGTGCGGGGTCTGGGAAACGGCCCGCCTGCCCGAGGCCAATCAGGACCCTTAAGTGGCCGCTTAAGGGCCCTCGTCCACCTCCACAGGTATTTTACACGTGACAAGCGGGTGTGCCGAGGACGTGAAAGCTGTAGCTGCTGGTCTTTCTGCACCCTGGGGGTGGGGGGGGTTGGGGGGCATGGCAGTTGGGCCCAGGGTGCCGGATTGAGGGCCGCCCCCCTCCCCCCGAGCGACCATCCTAGCCTCACCTGGGCACGACCAATTCCTCTGGTGAGGCAACCCAAACTTACCTTCAGTCCCGGCTCCTTGGTATCCTCCTCGGTTGGCTGGGCTGCAGTCCCAGCAGTGGCCACCGCTCCCGCTGCTGAGACTAAGAGCTACTGGCCTGCTCATTGGCCGGCAGCTCACTGAGGCGGGACCTTCTCCCTCAAGTGGGTGGAAGTCCCGCCTCGGGCCAATTAAAGCCTGGGGATCTGTAAAATACGGGACGGCTCCCCAGGCTGGGCGGAAGCGAGTTTGCCACCAACATTTATGTCGGAGTCCGGCTCCTGTCCGCCCACTGTAAAATTCCGGCCAGTAACTACTGAGCGCAGTTTGCACAAATAGTGTCCTAATTGAGGTAAATTATGTACTGATTACTAAAATATTTGAGCTGTTGTGTTTAAACTAAGGAGGGTAATTATATGGGTCCATGTTACTGGTGAGGGTTACTGGTCAGCAACACATGTTGGAAGTGCAGGAGATCTGTCTCCGATTTCTCAACAATTTCAGCCATGAAGTTCCCCGCTGACAGTGTGGACTTATAAAATTGACTGCTCATGGTGGTAAATTACAGTGAGCTTTCAGCAAACAAGAACAGGGAGCTACTTGCAAGATCTCAGCCATTGCTGAATCCAACTTGGCAGCAATCTTGCTAAGTAACTATAGGAGAATATTACTTTGGTTACTATGTGCAAGGATATTGTGAAGTGAATTGTAAAAGGTTATATTTATAATGTTGCTACACATGGTGACCAGAGTAATTCTGTTCCCCACACAAGACTATAGTGGTGGCTTTGTACAGCTCTTTCCTAAGTATTAGCAGCATGAATTTAGTGTCTTCAGGAGGGGAGAAAGAGGCCTGCTGTGTTGTTGCTGTCTTGCTTTTTTTTCTTAGATATTTTTCTGATATTTTTACTGGGCTGGGTCTTTCTACCTCTATTGTCTTTTCTCTGCTAGTTTTTAAATTATAATTCTTTAAATTTTTCTTTCCTTTCATTCTTTATCATTTCTTCCTTCGAATCCCAAGCACCTTAGCCTCTGAGACTAGCAAACCCTGGATCACAAACAAAAGTCAGTGATTCTCTTCAAAAATATATCTACTCATGTTTTCTCTGAATCTCAGCATATCTTCCATTGGCACTAGTAGCTTGTATATCAGAGATGATTTCTTTTCTCACCACTTCTCTCCTCTCCTCTCCTGAACATGTTGACTGCTTGCAGTGATTTTGTTTCATCAATGCTGGTATTCGTCATATACCTCAACTAAATAGTCATTGTTTATCTATGAGCCTATACAATGAGTGTTGTTAAACTGTGACCTTTCATCAGGATCAGTGACCTGAAATGTTAACTCTGCTTCTCTGTCCACAGATGCTGCCAGACCTGCTGAGTATTTCCAGCATTTCTTGTTTTTGTTTGATTTCCAGCATCTGCAGTATTGTCCTTTTATATTATTAGGCATTTAACTTATTGTTAGGTACAGTTTAAATTTTTTTTCATATATCTTCATCTCCCATTTACAGGCTGTTTGCAACAATGCAGTTTAAACTGAGATGGACAGAATGAATCCTTCATACTTTGCATTATTTGTTCAGTTGTAGGCTCAATTTGATTGGGCACAGCTGAATATTACAATTATTTCCCTTTTCTCCAAGATCCAGCATTTCACTAAGGCCACTAGATGAAGCAGTAGTTAAAGAACTCATTAAATTTGCCCGACTGAGACTAATGAATTTGTGACAGACAACCTGATATAGAAACTCATTTTCAACAGTTTGAATTTCTACAGTACTAATGCATATCTGCCCACCTTACTATAGATGTTTGAGAAAATTGTGTCTTGTGTTTTATCCACTAAGATAAATATTTGTGTGTTCCTGCTGCCTTGCAGTTTTTAAGTGATAGTAAAGAAGCAGAACAGTATTTACGGAACCTGCAGGAGACAATAAAGAGAAAATATAAGTGCGACCGGACCAGTGGTCTGTCAAAACTGGAGGATCTACTGCAAGATTCCATGGTATGGACAGAGTCATGCATGTTGGAGATGAATATGAATCTAGCCTTTTGATAATTATCTTGCTTGAGAAATATGTGGAACTGAGCCTCATGGAAGATTGCCATTTATCCAAAAACATTCACAGAAGGGCCTGAATTAAGCTATTAGCAATAAGTGAACCTAATGCCCAATTTTGAACTTCGGCATCTCAAGATGCCTTGCACATTACAAGCTGCCATGTGTAAGTTCCTCCCAACATGGCAGATATCAGTTGTATGGCACAAGAGAAAACTCTGCGCTGACAGTTGCCCGGACATATTACTTGGAAGCTAGGTATAAAAGTATGCATTTAAATATCCAGGGCTCAGTGTCTACCATAATTGGGTTGGAGAGGGGCAAACAGCTGCTTTGAAGTTCCAACCCTCCATCTGGTGAAACAGCCATTTAATGAGTTGTCCATGCTGTGGTCAGGAAGAGGGAATTAGTGTAACCACGCATTTAATAGTTGTGCTACCCACCATGCAACTTAGGAACAGCTCCAGGTACATAATAAAGGCTTAAACCCATTCTCATCAGCTGTTTAGCAACCAGCTAGTGACTACCCTCTTCATGTACGGTAATTGGGGCTTTTTGAGGTCATGTGATAAAATATTATGCCTGGGTATGAGTAGTTAGAAACCTTTGTGGCAGGTTTGGTTACCTGATACTGGAGCAGGGCCAGGTCTATGGTACTTCAAGGTTAATGGTTTACTATCTAGCTTGATTCAGGAATAGCATTTACAAGAATGGTAGACCAGTGCCCTAATGAGTAGCTCAACAAGGAGTGGTAAGCTTACTAGTGCTTTACTTTTTATCCAGTTAAACTCCATCAGAACCTCTGTGCATTTAGAGGCTGCCTAGCCTTTGCCAACCTGTATCTAAGTGAAGTGCATCTCTACAGGAAGAGTCGACACTCCAAGTTAGTCAAATAGAAGATTGATTTCTGAGGTTTTGTCTGGAGGTTCGTAAACAGTGCAGAAAGCTTCCATACATGCCAGATGCTCAGATAATTAAAGAAAATATGGAAATTTCTCCTACATTTGTAACATACAGCTGGAGGGATCATTTTGCCAGCCATATTTTTGTTGGGATAGGAAGCCTATGATCAAGTGCACTGTACTTTTTTTGATCTCGCTAAAATGACTGGTTTAATGCTAGTGCACTTTACCTACTCAGTACATTTGATGTTTATCTATAACAATACAAATGAGCTTGTGGATTAATCTATAAATTATTTTGCTATCATTTCAAGTTCTAAAAGTTTAGATTCTTGTGAGAACTTACAATTGAACCCCTTTCATTTAACAGTGGAATTCAGGCTTGTTTTCTTTGTGTATTGTATCAGCATGCCCTCTAGAGGACAAAGAAAATAAATGGCTTTGTGAAAATCTGTAACCTTGGATATCATCTTAGAATTGAAATCCAGCTTTTAAATCTATTTTGAAGTGTAGATGATATTTTGATGATTGTAGCTGGTATTTGAAGAAAATATCTAATTTTCTGTTTGTTAAATGAGATTACTGTTGTAATTTTGACTGTGTTGTCTCAGGAAGTTTTTAACCTGTTTTATTTCAGCAGAGTGTTAGTGACTGTTTATTCCATATGCAAATCTTCCCATTTAGCAGCTTAAATTTGCTTACTTAGTGTAAGTTATCAAGTTAAATATTGTGGGTTTTGACTGTAACTTTATTTGAAGGATGAAAAGGAGCAGCTGATCAAGTACAAAAGTTCTATCGCAAGTCTTGTTGGAAGAGCAAAAACAATTGTTCAGCTGAAACCAAGAAATCCTGATAACGCTCTAAAAGTCACTATCCCGATCAAGGCTATCTGTGACTACAGGCAGATTGAGGTATGAGCTCTGCTCCTGTTCTTGATAAAAGATCGGAAAGGGAACAAAATACTGAGTTACTTTTAGCAATGTGTAGAGAGCAGTATTAAAATGTGTTAAATACAGTCTCCATATTTAGCCTTGGATGGCTTGCACCTAGAATTGGCACTGACATCTTGTTCTTGTACTATCATAAGTTTTCAGTATGTAGTGTTTTATTAAGTAAGAAATTTAATGAATTTTGCAAACAATTTTTTTATCCCTATTCCCTCCCCCCACCCCCCACTGCCCTGTCTCCGTTATTTTCTCATGGGAGCGCTTGGCACCATGCAGCATCCATCAACTGGGAAGGTTAAAGGGTCTGGGCCGCAGTCTACACTCCATAACCACTGTCAATGTCACTTCGGGATTGGCCAACAGGAGGTACGTTTTCAATGGGGTCATCCAACCATGCCAATGTTTCCCTCCATCAGAGATGGTGCATTGCACCTTGCAAGACAATTATATAAAATCAATTTGGAAAAATTGCTTCCACGCAATGCTATATGTGCTTTAATAATTGCCACTATTCAAAACCCATGTCCATTTGCTTGAGGAGCAGACTTTCTACTTAATCAAAATAAATTTCTGAATCACTCAAATGAGCAGTAACATAAGAATCCTAATTTTGTGGCAGAATTTGGCACTAATTTTATTTTGTCACATGTCTCATTCCTTATTATCCCCAAAAGATTAAGTAGCTACTGTGTAAATGTCTGGAAGCTTACAATTAGTAAATCGTGGGTTGCCCATGATTTTTAATGTTCCATTGCGTCCGCACCATAGAGCACTGGATCCCTCCCAACGCTTCGCGTTCATTATTTATGCACAAATTCTTCTCGCAGGCCATCAACCAGCACAGTATGCACAAAACCATTCAACCGAGTGAGTGAAGAAGCTAAAATGTAGTTGTTTCATTTCCATTTAAGTTAATGGGCCACCTTGTAAGCCTGAGTGGGCTTCTGCTGATACCATGATAAAATGAAATCTTGAAATATAGGAAAAAGTACTAGAGTTATGACTTTGTAATTATTAACAGATCACTGTCTGTAAGAATGATGAGTGTGTTCTTGAGGATAACTCTCATCGAACCAAGTGGAAGGTTATTAGTCCCCACCGGGAATGAGGCAATGGTTCCATCTGTCTGTTTCAGTATCCCTGCACCCAACCAGGAAGCCATCGACACCAGTAGCAGGTGAAGAACATTTCATTACTATGTTGCAATGTTTATATAGTTTTCTTGAACATGGCATCTTATTGCAGAATACAATCAACTAATTGATTGAAGTCATGTAAAAAAAAAATGAGATCTGAACTTATTTATAAAATCAATTTAAAATGTTTGTATTCAACAATAATGTATTGTTCTCTATCAAAATTTTATAAATTGACCTCTTATATAGGTACCAAAGGATTCATGTTACAGTAAATGATATATTTCTGATAAATTTCAGATCTGTTCTGAATGCTATCCTAAAGAGCATATTTACAGAAGATTTGTTACAGTTGTGACACTTGTGTATTCGTGAAAAATTACTACGTCTAATTTGAATGACAAATGACTTTGATGTCCATTTTAAGTTAATAATGACCTAATAGGTTGTTCATTGGGCCAAGTCATGAAGGATCCATTCTGCTTGGGTATTACATCTGTGGTGTTATAACTAGAGTGTATCACTGATGAAGTTGTATTTTGATGATTATCATCATCCTAATTCCTTGAATTGAAAGTTGACCCTCTTTCTACCTTTGTTTTATACTAGATAAAATCTACTTTTTAAAAACTTGGGCCATTTTGTTAAAAAAAAAAAATTCTGTTATGGGTCTGCCTTTGGAATCCCATGTTTCAACTATTTTAGGGAAATGTATACGAGTGAGAAGTTTAAGTGGATGCTAATGCCACACAGGCATCAGTATGATCTTCTCCTGCCATGTATAAAATTTAGGATTGTTTCTAGTTTGATTTTATATTCTTAGTTCTCTCTAATAATGTGTTTCAGAATTGAACAAATGTATCAGAATGTTATGGCTTTGTGGCATCAGCTGCACATTAACATGAAAAGTGTTGTGTCCTGGAACTATCTTGTGAAAGACATTGAAACTATTCACTCCTGGAACAAAGAAACCGTATGTATCCACTGCGTTGCTAAAATATTGTTGTCAAGGGTTATTGAAATGGTACAAACCTATAGCTGTGCTGTGTAATTAACAGAATAATATAATTATTACGATCGAGGTGGGAGGAGTGCACTGTTCATTATAGTCCCACTTCTCCACAAGTCACAACATATATTTAAATTTTCCCACTTACCGATGA